>NC_073311.1:56537994-56567994 GCF_027595985.1 Sorex araneus
TGAAAGCAGTCAACCCTGGTTGGATCCTTGTTACCACTTTTTCCCCTAAGTGCAATTGGGACCACTCCTGAAGCACCCCTCTCCCCCACAAACAGCACTGCCAGGTGTGGCCTAAACACTCTCCCCCTAAATAATACCTAGTTGGTTCAATTCTCTCTACCTGTCTTGCACTGAGAATTGTTGGCCGAGCAGTCAAGAATGTGGTCTTTGAATTTAGTCACTAATGGGTTCAAACATTTTTTTTTTTTGCTTTTTGGGTCACACCTGGCTCTGCACAGGGGTTACTCCTGGCTTTGCACTCAGGAATTACCCCTGGCGGTGCTCAGGGGACCATATGGGATGCTGGGAATCGAACCAGGGTCGGCCGCGTGCAAGGCAAATGCCCTACCCACTGTGCTATCGCTCCAGCCCCTATTTTTTTTTCAAACATTTTGTTTCTTGATAGCTTGGTGACTTGGATGACCCACACAAATTCACCAACCATCCTATTTTTTCATTTAAAAAATGTACTTAACAGTTCTTGAGATGCAGAGAGAAGGTTTGCTGAAATATGAGTAAGACTGTAGTGGAAAGAAAAGAACTATTGATGAGGGAAATGAAGGAAGCTTTTAAATAAGGGGAAGATAAAGTCATAGGTTTAATATACCTATATTATATTATATTATATTATAAATAAATGGAAGTCTAATGCCAATTAAAATCTTAGTGAGAATGTGATTTTAATAGTAAATAATAAGTTGTAAAATTTTAAGGTGATACAAATGGAATAGATAAAAATTGAAAAAAATAAAGGAATATGAAGAATTAATACCACCTGATTTTAAGATGGTATAAACTATATAATCATTGTGGTGTGATATTAGCATATTGATGAACATATAGATCAGTGGAACAAAATAGAGTCCAGGCACATGTTATGAATTGATATTTGACAAGAGCCCTAAGATAATTTAATAGAGAAAATATAGTCTTTTAAAATTAGCATACGTTTGTGTGTGAAAACATCTCTACCTCTAACTTAGTTTTTACAATATGCTAAACGGTATAATGGCTTATAGATTTTAGGACAAGTGATAAAACTATGAAACACCTAGAAAACATAAGAAAAAAATTTTAAGACATTGGTGTAAGCAAACATTTATTGGGAAACAAAAAGCATACAAGAAAATAATTTATAAATAACACAGCACCAAGATTTAAAGCTTCTGAATTTCCAAGTACAACACTGTATAAATGAAAGGAACAGTAATAATCTAATAATCTTAGAAAAAATTGGAATATTTAATAAAAGAACCTGAATCCAGAGTAGATATATTATATTATTCTAACAGTTCAATAAGACAAAACAACTCTCCAAAATGAGCATAAGATTTGAACAGATCACGCATAACACCCAGATACTATTATAAAAAATGCATAAACATATTAAAAGATGTTTCACATCATTAAAGAAAGACAATGCAAGTTTAATTTGCTCTTCCTGTTTTCACCAGGAGACTGCTTTACTGATGTACAGAGCACTGTAGCATTGTAGCACTGTCATCCCCTTGTTCATCGATTTGCTCGAGCGGGCACCTGTAACGTCTCCATTGTGAGACTTGTTGTTACTGTTTTTGGCATATTGAATACACCACAAGTAGCTTGCCAGGCTCTGCTGTGCAGGCGGGATACTCTCGGTAGCTTGCCGGGCTCTCTGAGAGGGACGAAGGAATTGAACCCAGGTCAGCCACGAGCAAGGCAAACGCCCTACCCGATGTGCTAAATGTTTTAGATAAAAGATAGCCAGCACCTACTATGTGTAAACTGCTTGCTGGCCAGTACGGGGCACCTAGAGCTAGAGAAGAGCCCAAGCCTGGAAATTCTTCCAGGAAACCCAGGAGGGCAGCCTGAGTGCACACAGGTCACAGGCCAGGTAGAAGAGCGGTGTGTCAGTGTGTCATGAGAGGAAACAGCAGAGACTAAGGACCCCATCTAGTGGGAGAGCTGAGGGAGCAACAGAGGCCAGGGCCTTTACGGAGTTTAAGCAATGAAAAGAGGGGCCGGGAAGAAGGCTCGGAGGAAGGACATACATGCTTTGCATCCGGGAGCTCCAGATTCCATCCCTAGCATCTTATGGTCCCTGGTCACTGCCAGGAGTGTACGCCCTCCCTCACAAGAAAGAAATGTAGGTCTTGACATGAGTACCAGGAGGAGAGTGGGTCCAGGTGTAATGGCAGGAGGAAAGGTAGGTACAAAGGAAAGTACAGGGCAGGAGTTGCAAGGGGCCCTGGGACAGGCACAAGCATCCAGCCCTTTCCATGGACTGGCCTTGAGAACTAAGGAGTTAATACCTCGAAGACCCGAGGACCATGTCTCACACAGGGATAATCCCCGACTCTCAGCCACTGCCTCTGTGAATTTTGGCTTTACTACTTCTACCGTGATTGCGACTGTGGTTCTCCTCCTTCCATCTTGCAGGGAAGTCACAACAGAACAAGGAGACAGAGAGAGTGATTGAGGAGCAGAATTCGGAAAGCCCCAAGTGCTACAGTCTATAAAATGTTTCTTCACTTAACTGAGCTGATGTGATCTCATTCTACCATTATCTGGCAGTGTTCTGGGATAGGGGAAAAGGAAAGGAAGGAACAGGGAGAAGAGCAGGGAAGAAGCTATCCTCATCAGTTGCAGGAGGTCATGAAAATCACTGGCCCAGGGCAGAGCCAGGGTTAAAAAAAAGAGTAAAAAACATTGGAGTATATGTGATGACCAGTTGGTCATGTTACCTAAAATTCTAGAAAGACTTAAATAATAGCCTTTAAAAATATACAAACTTGAAAATGTATTGGACTACTTTGAGAAATCACCAGAAGTCTAAGATTATGTGCAAATAACAAAAAAGATGGAAAAAGAGAGTGAAATTAAATACAAATGAATGAAATATAGGAATGTAAGCTATAATTATTGTAGAGTGGCACCAGGTACTAATTTAAGACTAATTTAAAATAAAAGACTATGGGGCCGGAGCGATAGCACAGCGGGTAGGGCGTTTGCCTTGCACGCGGCCGACCCGGGTTCGATCCCCGGCATCCCATATGGTCCCCCAAGCACCGCCAGGAGTAATTCCTGAGTGCAAAGCCAGGAGTAACCCCTGAGCATCGCTGGGTGTGACCCAAAAAGCAAAAACAAAACAAAACAAAACAAAACAAAAATAAAAGACTAATTTAAAATAAAATTAATCATATGCAAATTGATGAGGAGATGATTTGTATCATGATCATTTAAGATTTTCAATGGGAGCTGGTCAGTGTTAGCAAGATAAAGGTCTGTAGAAACATTTGATGCTTCATTGTGAAGAATCTGGAAGCTAGTATTCATTATGGATACTGGAATCATATCCACCCTAGATCTTGAGTTTTACACCTTCATGACTCTTTGAACTTGGTAATGGATTTGGCACATCTGTCCTACCAAGCATTAATGAGGCAATATATATAAAGAATCAAAATGGTCACGTCTAAAGGATGGGTTGAAAAAATATTTTTAGTCTTACCATTGCAGTGTTGGTAAGTTTCAGAGTTGATTCTTTTAAGCTTAAGTTATATAACCAATAAACTACCTACCAATCAACCACAACACAAAACCCAGATACTATTTTATGATGCAAAGATAGTTGGTCTCTGTGATGAAATTGTAAGAGGAGTAGAAAATCGGAAGAATATGGAGACTATAATGGGGCTTATCAGGTTAGTGATAATAGAAAAATATGTTGGATAATAAAGGAAAATGAAGAATAAAGGAAAAAAACAAGGGTCAGATATTTGAAAAGTCATGTATAAGTACAGTTCTTTGCAGTTCTTATGGCTGGACTCTTGAAAGTAGAATTATGGTGTGGGAGATTTGGCCTTGAAAGCCATCTTAAGGGTTATCATATGTGTTGCCTCTGCAAGAGTATTTATGAGAAAGAGTGAACTCCCAATCCCCCACCCCCTCACTAGGTAACCCAGTCTTCAATAAATGGTTCAGGTATTATGCTCTGGACTTTGAGCTTGGTCTCTGTCATTGTTCAATTGATGATTTTGAATATGTTGCTTGATCTTTCCTGAGTTCATTTCCTCCAGTTTTATAATGGTACTTACATCATACACTTCTTGTGAGGAACTCATACAGAGATGGTGCTTAGGAAACTTTTTGTAAGACAGTACCAAACGTTAACTACTAATTCCAGGGTTGCTTTTCTGGGGAATTGAGGTGAGGATTTTCTGTGTAAAGTGGGATGTTGAAGTGATCTTTACAGGTGGATGATGAGTTTTTCTATTTCTATGTTTTGGGAGGTTCAGCATATTGGGAAACATTCTTTTATAAGATGTGTGGCTTATTGGGAAATGACATCCAATCCCGATCATATTATCATATCCCAAAAAGATATTGAAACGGTAAGCCTCATTGAGGTATGATTTCACATGAGCTTTTCAGACCAATAAAATCACTTGTAGATGACACTCATTTTTTAATCTGAATTAAAATATTTTACTCATTGCAATTTATAATGCTGTTAATGTTTCCAGAATTTGTGCCCATACAACACATGCACCACCAGTTCCAGTTTCTCTCCACCGCTATCTCTTGGACTCACATCTTTCTACCAAGTCTTTAGCCAGTATCCGGGTCATTTTTCACATCTAAAAATAGTTTCTTCCCTATTTACTCTGGGTGAGGAAAAGTGATGCTTAAGGTCCCCTCCCAAAATATTGTACTAAAATATGAAGGGCAATCTATATGCTCTGAGATTTTTTAAAGATCATATTGACTGGGGCCCCCTCGGAGGGTGGCGGGTTGAGTTTCCCTCCCCACCCTAAGCGGAGCCCCAGCAGCCGAAAACCTTCGGAACCCAGCCACAGCCATCCTCAAGGCCACTCTCCACAAGCTCAGATGAGCCTCACCCATGAGGGAACCAACAGAGGAACCCAGGTATGTGGGACCCGTGACTGAGATCTCCAAGCCTGCTCAGATTGGGACTGGGCTGGCTCCACCCAGATCCGTATTTTCCAGTAGCTTGGCAGTCACACCCACGAAATGCCCCTGTAGCCATGTAATCTCATCAAGAGCCAAGATCCAGAGACTATAAAACAAAGCTCCCAGAAGAGAGCAATGCAGTTTTTCTTCTTGGAGAGCCCAGCAAGCTACTCAGAGTATCCCGCCCGCATGGAGGAGCCTGGCAAGCTACCTGTGATGTATTCGATATGTCAAAAACAGTAAAAATAGCGGGCCTCATTCCCCTGACCCTGAAAGAGCCTCCAACACAGCAGCGTTGGGAAGGATGAGTATGGAGAGGCTGCTAAAATCTCAGGCTTTTCGTGTTCCTGGAGTGAGCAGACTCCATTGGGCTACACTAGCTTATGACAGGGATGAATGGAGACATTACTGGCGCCCGCTCGAGCAAATCGAAGAACAATGGGATGACAGTGATACAATGATACAGTGATTGACTCAGTCTAAAATAAATCTCAATTCAACTACAATTCAATATATAGTTATTGAACACATAGTGATGTAAGACTTGTGCTAAGCATTTTTACAGTCCAAATAAAATCCTTCTTTAAAATTATGTCTGATCTAGACGTGTACCATTACCCACTGCTGTTTGATATAATACCTCTAAATATTTTTAGTCTTGGACTAAGCCAGGCATGTCTGATGGCCAAGGTTGTAGTTAGCTTTATCTTGACTAGGTAATTTTGCTTCTGGGGTATATTGCATGTTGGCAGGTGTTATGGATACTAGGCCACTTATATCTTTGATTTTTTAGGTTAGTCTGTGATTTGTTCTCATTATACAGCTTTAAGAGAAAATACAGAATTTGCAAGCCCTCCAGAGTCTAGACTTGGGTCATTCTTTGCACCAAATTTGATGCATGAAAATAAATACCAGGCATAAGCCAAACTCTATGGTGGTGGAGGAATAGATTTCACCTCTCCTAAGAAAAATTGCAATTTCACATTGCACAGGACATAGGGAAACTATATAGGGGGCAGTCGAGGTGCAATAGTGCAATAGATGAGAAATGTCAATATAAACCTTTTTATTGAGTCAGAGAATCTGATATTCTGTAAGACATTATAGAGATTAACCATATTAATTTTACAAATCTTAGAAAACAGAGAGTTGAGCCACACTCAAAGCAGGGGAGATCTGTCAGTTGTACTTTATTAATGTTCCCAACAGATATCTAATAAGTGGACAAATATATTAAAAATTTAAATAGTGGGTGATATTAATTATAAAGTTAGTGTCTGTAGCAATTTAACCAAAGGCACCAGAGTAAATAGGCAGCAATGTGAGTATTCTAGAGGTATGAAGATTAATTATATAGTGTGAGAATCAGGGATTTCTGTTTACAGATAAGGAGTTAAACTCTCCTAGCAGCTCTAGAGAAGACTTTTGAATTAATGGCTAATTTCAAACAAAGCATTTAATGTCACTACTTGAAATGTTTCAGTAATAATTCAAATGGTTTAATTCTAAGCCACTTATGATTAAATTTCAAATATGCTAAGGTATTATTAGACATTTATAGGAAAAATCATTTTTCCCCTGCAAATTAAATGTTCTTCTTTGACAACGATTCACATTATAATGGGGGTTCTTGTTTCCTTTTAATTATAACCCAAACACTTATATAGATAAAGTAGCAATACGATCACTATTTCATTTTGGAGCCAGTTATTACCGAAATGCAAAATATCTCAATCTCTAGCCCTCTCCCCCTCCCCCAGGTTTTCTTTTTAATCCCATAAAAGCATCTGTCTTTGATTTCAAGTGGAGTACCTGCTGTGCAGGATGCAATGCAAATCCAATTTGTGTGTAACAAAACCAAATGGGCTGAAATGAACTCTGCATTTTAAAGATGTTTTTGTTTAATCATCGCCATCACTCGTCTTTAATGAATGCATAATCAAGTTAAACTTCAGGCAAGAAATGGAATGGCTCTTCTGAAAACAGAGAAAGCAAATTCCTGTGATATCCCTCCTTGCCGATCTATCTGTCTCCTGCTCGTGTGTTGGCAGGCAAGAAAGAAGGATTTTTAAAACGTGGATTATGGCAAATGGCTGAGAACCGTGGGGCGAGCAGCTGCACTGCTCATTTCTTCTGCTCCCCGCCACCCCCTCAAATCATTCTAGAGCAGACAGTGAGGATGCCCGATGCCTGGGTTCTCATGCGAGCTCCCTTTTCCCTTTCATCTCCAGAAGTTCAGCAGGATGAATGCTAATGTACTTTGGTCATTTAGAAGATGCATCACGAGGCATTCCTGGGCGAACTTCCTCTAGCCAAAACGTGGTTGTCTACTTACCCAAATGCAAAGGTTCTTTTGGCCAGTGAAGTTCCAGTCATTTTTTTCAGGAGTCGCCAAAGACCTTGGACTATCAGATGCCTTTTGGGTCATCAGAATAGTGAGCAGAGAGATTAGTTGCAGATTATGAACTGAGGGAAGGAAATGTTCTAGAATAATGGGCCCTGACAGATTATCTAACTTCTTCATTTCACAGATGAGAAAGCCTAGTTGAAGTGAGCACTTTGGTTGTGAGGTGAGCTGGTTCGTGGAATGGGAACTGGGATGCCATCTCTGGCTCCTCCCTCTTTCTCACACAACCCTACACTATGACACCGTGTTTCTACAAAACGGAGATGACAGACATCAAAAAGACAACACATTCAAGAATAATTGTTAGGCGATGCTTCGTCTACACGAGCTTTGCTTCCCAGGCAAGTGTGGCTGGCCAGGAGGTTGGAGCCAATATATTGTGAATTCAGTGCATACTCTTTGTCCGTGGAGGATCTGGGGGTTTTATGAAGAAGGCCTGGTGCAGGATTTCATTTTGTCGATCACGTTTAATGAGTAAGAATCGGAATTGATTTTATTTATTACAAAGCTCCAGTTTCCCCAACTTATTTGGCCAACCATCCCACATCAGAAAAAAATGTTACTTAGCCTATGTTCTGTCTCCCCCGCAGAAATCTAGCTTCTTTAAGCAAAAAACTGAAAGCACCACCCACTTCCCTCCCTGCCCTCCTCTCTACACTGCAGGTTTCTATTGCCCACTTGGTGGCCGGCCATCTTCCATCTTCCTGTATTGTTTACAGGCCAGGGAAACACTGGGGTATACAATGGGATCGTAAAATCTGAGATGGATGGAGTCCACCCCTGCTGTAAGGCCTGAATTCCCCACACTGGAAGCTGACATTTGTTGGGTTTTTGGTTTTCGGGTCACCCAAGTTGATGCTCAGTGGCTACTCTATGTTCAGGAGTGATCCCTGGGGGTACTCTGGGGATGCTGTGTGCTAGAGATTTGAACCCTGGTGCAAGCAAGAGCCTTACCACCTGTACTATCACTCGGACCCTGAAGGTTAATATTAAGTGGTCTTGTCTATTTTATTTTATTTATTTATTTTTAAAAATTATTTGTTTATTTTTTTTTGCTTTTTGGGTCACACCCGGTGATGCTCAGGGGTTACTCCTGGCTCTGCACTAAGGAATCATTCCTGGCGGTGCTCAGGGGACCATATATGGGATGCTGGGAATCGAATCCGGGTCGGCAGTGTGCAAGGCAAACGCCTTACCCGCTGTGTTATTGTTCCAGCTCCAGGTCTTGTCTTTTTTTTAAAAAAAAGACAAGAGGTATGACGCTGTGAACCAGTTTCTTCCTGTTATCTTTGACTTTATAAAGGTTTGTCATTTTCTGGCTGATGAGGAGCAACTCACTGGGAGCAGGGTTGTGCGATTTTGGTCACTGCTAAGTTCTGATCATTGCCGGAAGGTTAAGGAACGCTGGAGACTGGCCTATAGGGCAAGCCCGTTAGGCCCTCAGCGAGCCTCGTGAAGACGGAAGCAGACCAAGACTAAGCCTCAAGGTTAGATGCATCTCGCCACAACTGCTCTGAAGGCAGCTGCTGCTTCCTGAGTGAACCCTAACTCTAGCCCTAACCCAACCACGTCAGTTCCAAAGCCTCTTCCCATTAGCTCTGTGTCATTGATCCATTTGCTTCTCTGACACCTTTAACTGTCCTATTCAGATGAGCATTTGGATATTAAGTTTTAGATGGTTTTAGAATTTACCAGGTGATGGGAAGAATCATAATGAGCATAGCAATTAAACTAGGAGACTAACATGTTCAGACTGTTTGAGTTTGGACAAATAGTATGTCATGTCATGTCTAGAATAGTACCATCAACACTCAACAACATCATTTCTGAGGAGGCGAGAAGCAGATGACTTTTTTTTTCTTCACTGAAATATTTGAATGCCTAATTTGTACTAGCAGCTGTCATTAGACCTCTTGGTCCCTCAAATTTTCATTTCCCCTCTCCCTACCCAAAGCAGATCACTTACTATTGGTATCTTGTGACTAAAACGCTCATCCATGAAAAAGTAAATGAGCTAAGTCAAAGAGTTTAGAATTTCAGATATTATTTCTTTAAAGAAATTAATATCATCATGTACTCTGATTTAACGTGGCAGGTAAGCGTGAGCTTACTATGAGCCAGGAATTAAAAAAAAAAGAAAATTATAGAGAGATATGCTTGCTAATTGGATTACAAATAAAGCCTACAGGCCAGAGATATAGTATAGGGGCAATTTTCATATGGTTAGTCCTTCCCCTGATTCAATCCCCAGCATCACATATGGTCCCCAATCACCAGCAGGAGTGATCCCTAAGCACAGAGCCAGGAGTAAGCCCTGAGCACCACCGATGTGGCTTCCCACGACAAGCAAAACAAAAACCAAAACACCAAACAAAATTGAAGTGTTACCCAACGATCCCATGTATACTAATTTCAGTATTGTTAAAACTTAAAAAGCGTATAATATCCTTGGCAACACAAGTTTTGTTTTGTTTTCTTTTAATCAACTATCATTCTATAGGATGATTCAGTTGTTATCCACTGCTGTGGCCACTGGATGTCCCCACTCTTCCTCAAATGCAGCCGAGGCATCCCTTAACGGGCAGTTAGAAAAACAATGCATTTTCTAGGGAGCCTTCAGAAAGAACCTGCAAGGGTCCTGGGATGCTGAGGTGGAAGGCTGGCTCCTGGCCCTGTCAGGGCCCACTGCCAATGGGTGACCGAGAGCTGGAGAGCCGGTATCACTTGTGTCCTTGCATCCTGCCTTCTGTAATGCTCTCCAACATCTTCATCTTCTAAATAGCTCTTTAAAGGTGACTGTTATTGTGATTCCTGTCTTTGAAACAAATATGAGTTGGGAAGGGAGAGAACTTGAGGGTATGTCAACTTTGAAAAATCCAGGGGAAAAAATGCATCCTAGAAAGAAAGAGAGGATAGGGGTATCTTTTACTTGGTAGAAACTCTTGAGTTCTGATCACTTATTCATTCTCGGCCGTGGTATTTAACCAGGTGACAGTGAAAGGACCATTGAGTGAACACTGGACTCAATTACAAGACTGGCATTAGATCTTATTTCTCTTCTTTACATGCTCTGTGACATCCAACCAGCCAGGTTTATTCATCTGACTCATAGGTCCTATTTGTTAAGAGGGAATGATGGTAATGTCCTCAGATTTGCTGAGAAGCTTGATGATACTTTATAAATATGCAAGAGCCTAGGAGTTTGTGGTTACAGAATAAATGTCAAATATTGTAGGAATTTGGAAGGCAATTTAAAATGAAAAAGGGAACCTAAGTCTTAAGAAGAAGCTCTAGTTGAAGGGAAAAAAAGATTTCATTTTGCTTGCAACATATTTTACCATCTACTCAGAATTCATGAAATTTGCTTCAAGCATATTAAGTGTTCTTTATCGTTGTCTCACAAGGAGAATTATGCACAAACATTGATGACTTCATCTTGGGCCAGAGAGATCGTGGAACTGACTTGACTTGAATCTGGGGATATGTAGGTTTGACCCCTGGTACCAGATGGTCCCTATGCATTGCCAGCAGTAAATCCTGAGCACAGAGATAGGAGCATCCCTAGACACCACCAGATGTTGCTCTCCCTAGTCCCTTCCTCTGCCACCCCCCCTCAAATAAAGCCTTTGAAGATGAAAACTTCGTCAGAAAAATGCTGCAAATACTTAGGGGATTCTTTTTATTTTATGATTTTGGGTTTTTAAATTTTTTTTTGCTTTGTTGTTGTTGTTTTGGGGTCACACCTGCACGTGCTCAGGGTTTATTCCTGGCTCTGTGCTCAGGGGACCACGTGGAGTGTGGGAATTGAACCTGCGCAAGGCAAAAGCCCTACCCTCTGTATACTATTACGGCTCTGCCCCTACTTGGCGAATTCCTAAGGATCGTCTAGGAAGGGAACGGAGTAGAAACGAACTGAGCTTTACGGAAGCACAGAACACACTGGAAAGTGGAAGAAAGGACGTTTGTGTCATCGGTCACGTGTGCATGTGGAGGCAGCTGGAGAGGACCTTGCCGGGGAGGCTGGACGCTGTCTGGGGCCGCTGTCTGCCGCACGCAGAGTCTGGGGAAAGGGAATTTTCCTCTTCAAGAGGCTCTATCAGGCGCCCCAATGAAGCCTCGTGCCGCTCATTCTGTTCTACCGCTAGACTATTTTATTTTCATTTGGGGAAAACAGTAAAAGTTGCTTGTAACTAAGGAGCAGTCCTGGCATGCAATTCCTGCTGGGAAAACCCCTGGCGCCCCTCGGCTCCAGGAGCTCGCGCCTCCCGAGCACGGAGGAGCAGGCGAGTAATTAGAGTTTCTCTGCCATAAGAAAGAAGCTCAGTCTTCCGTGTGTGTGTGTGTGTGTGTGTGTGTGTGTGTGTGTGTGTGTGTGTGTAGGAGGGGGGCGGGGGAGACTTATTCCTTACAGTAGCTTCCATGAGTCTATATAACTTATCAAGAAAGTATCCGCCAGAACTCTTGCCATTGGCAACTTGAATAGGAGTTAATTCAAGCCATATATGTCTGATGAAATGTCTGAGACTAAGATTCAAAGGCTTTTATTAGCTTTGGGTTTGGTTGAGAGCGATTCTAAACTTGGTCGAGAGGTTTGGTGGTTTAGGAGGTGGGTGGATGCAGAAATCATCTAATCAGGGTCCATAGTCAAGGCAAAACTCATGTAAATTGTCATTGATTAGCCCATTGGGAGCTCTTATTGACTATATTATATAAAAAGAATACACACCCGATGTGACCATGCCAGATGTGGGATTCAGTAAATTATAGGCTGTTCTGCCTTTTTGATGATTGTAAGACAGATTTTGAGTTAACCCCAAACTGGGGTAAATCTCATTGATGTTTTCCTTTTCTTTTTTTGAAATTAATCTAATGTCGTGATTATACATTTGGCATTTTTATTCATTTAAGAAATGTCCATGAAAAAATAATATTTTCCATTGTGAGTGAATGTGAGGGCCTTTGAAGTTTGTTTTCTAGTACGTTTGACTTTCTTCAGAGTGTTTACTCATTCTCCATGTCGTTAAGCTATTTATTGGTAAGTAGGAGAGCACTGAGTAAGTAAGGCCAGGGAAAAAGTAGAACTGCAAAGCCAAGTTGGTTCTTTTGAGACCTCAACTGTCACCTAACCAGCCCTAAACAGTTGAATCAATACATCACAATGTCTAATTTGAGTGCAAAGTTGTGTGTGCATGTGTGTGTGAGAGAGAGATGGGGTGGGAGAGAAAAAGAAAGAGAGGGAGAGGAAGAGGAAGGGAGAGAAGGAGGGAGGGAGGAAGGGAGGGGACAAAAAGTAGAAGGGAGCGAGGAAAGGAGAGAAGGAAAGAGAGAGAGAGAAGAAGAATCTAAAGAGATTGTTTAGTACAGTCTTGGGAATCATCTTCAGAGATTTAATTTTAATTTCAGTGGAACTTTGGTTGGTCCCAAGAACTTTAAATTTTGATACATTATACTAGTAATTCATCTTCATGTGGTTCTTGAGTCAAACATTGAGAAACTGGTCATGGGACCTGAATCTTGTGACTTGACGATGCTCTGAAAAAGCCAACGGTTTAATTTCTTCACATGGGAAGAGAGGGGACAAGGGAGAGAGGAACAAGGAGGAGACAAAATTATTTAGATGTCTGCAGTATTGACCATGTAGTCACACAACCTGGGAAATGTTTGTAAACATCCTGTCACCTTTCCTATGTAAAGGATCATGTATGCAGTTTGGAAGGTACAGGGTGCAGGCATCTGAATCAGCCTGCCTGGATTCTGCTTTTTAGATAATAGTGTAACAACTCTAAAAGATTGCTTAGTCTCTGTGTTCTTAGCTGTGTAAGGGGAATAATAAGAGCATTTATTTTATATTGGGAAGATGGCATGAGTGAGTTGAAGCAAAAGTGCTATTAGAATTTTTTTCTGATTCAGGAAGGAAAGAGGACTCAGTGAAGCCAGGAAATGAAGCAAAGTGGGGAGGTCCCCCAGAATAGAGGGGAGATGGAGAGTTTGTGAGTCCTAAAATTGTGCTGCGCCATGTTGTGACTAGACTCTGGTTATTTTAAGGGAAGGTATCTCTGGCTTGTCAACATGTCTATATTTGAATGTCTACATTTTCAGTTTCTTTAATTTGGGTTTTGCTTTGTTTCTTGGGAAGGTCCTGTATGAAAAATACAATGTTGATGTAGAGGATGTAACACTTTAGTCTGGAGTCTATTTATTCTTGGACTCGAGGATGGAGGGGGGTGTTTCTGAGATAAAAATGTGCCTATTTATATTTTTACTTAAGTGTATTTTTGATACTATGTGAAAAAAAAATTCTTCTTTGAATTCTGTGAAGTTACTGAGACACCAAAAAGATTAATAGTCATCTACTGAGAACCATTTTGCTCATGGCTGGCCACTGGATGTTACTTTCTATGACCGCGGGTAAGTGGCTCTTAACAAGGGACAGTTTTGCCCTCTTTTACTCTGAGGAATTGAGATATTTTTTTTATTGTCATAATTGGTGGGTTTTTCTGGCCTCCAGCTGGTAGAGGCCAGGGTTGCTACAAAATATTCCCCAATACATAGACTGGTCACTCACCTCAAAGACCTATTCAGGCTAAGTGTCAGTGGTACTGAGGTTGAGAACTTGTCTCTAGAGGTAATGCCCATGGAAGCTGGACATTAGTTGGAGACTGGAGGCAGACCTGGGGAAGCTGGTGGCTGGTAAGAAATGGCCCAAAGTGGGGCCGGAGCGATAGCACAGCGGGTAGGGCGTTTGCCTTGCACACGGCCAACCCGGGTTCGATCCCTGGCATCCCATATGGTCCCCCAAGCACCGCCAGGAGTAATTCCTGAGTGCAAAGCCAGGAGTAACCCCTGAGCATCGCTGGGTGTGACCCAACAAGCAAAAAAAAAAAAAAAAGAAAAGAAAAGAAATGGCCCAAAGTTAGGCACAAGGGAAATCTACATCCCTTTCTTCCAAGGTGTTCCTCAGTCATGGCCGAGGTGCCTGCCTAGGGATGTGTTTTGCCCAAAAGGCTCGTATTCACACTCCTCTGGGGTCTTCCAACTGGGTACCCCGGGGCATTCTCTCACCAAGTAGAGGGATCCCACTTAGCCTCCTCCTAGGGCAGATACGAGGCACACTTAAAATCTGGATGTTTGATTCAAAAGCAAGCAAGTTTGAATTTCTTTTCCTACAGCTTGGACTTTATCAGGGGAGACATTTCCTCACCAGGGTAATGGAGTCCCTGTAATAATTAGCACTAATTGATATCCAGGTAGGCAGCATTAATAGAAAGACTGACAACTAAATCACTCACGGTGCTGACCGAGGAGATTAGTCTCCCCAGTCCTCATTTAGTCACACAAATGAAGAAAAGGGAGGCAGAGTGAATGGGATTATTAAGTTAGTTTTTAGGAAGCATTGAATTTGGTATAAATAATCGGTAAACTATTATTTGGACCTAATTCTATGAAACACATACACACACACTTTATCCAAAGATAATATGATCTCTACCTGATTGCAGTTAGAAATCACAGGCTTGGCAAAATTAATCTTCGAATAACATTCAGGTTCTGTCTAACAGACTAGGGACAGGATCACATGTGGCCCAGTCCCTCCCCTAGAGTATCTTGGTGTGAGTTTTACTTTTCTTCATTTCTCTAATATTAAAATTATCTATTGTTTTCTGTTCCGGGCAAACTCTTTATGCCTCTGGAGAACTATCTTTGGAGGTGAGACCGACCTTAAAGAGAACTGTGAAATGTAAAGTACTGTGTGTTCACTAACTTTCCAGAGTTTTATCCTATTTTCCTGGGGAAGTTAGAGAGAGAAAGTAATTTAAATGGTAACATTCCATTTGAATGCATCACAGATTAAAAAAAAATTACCAAAGAATTTTTTCTTCGGGGTGGGGGGGTGGGGGGGTGGGGAGGTGGGGGGGTGGGGGGGTGGGGGGTGGGGGGAGGTATACTGTGATTCTTGGTGGTGGAATATGTACACTGGTGAAGGGATGGGTGTTTGAGCATTGTATAGCTGGGACTTAAATCTGAAAGCTTTGTACCTTTCCACATGGCGATTCAATAAAAGAATAAATTAAAAAAAATAATTACTGAATAAATGAATCCAGCCAGGTACGGGCAACATAAAATAAGATGTGAGATGTTGAGGTGGTCGCATAGAATTGGAGATCAGATCAGGATTTTGGCAGTGTCACTCCAGTTTCTCTCAAGACAGTGTGGTTTAAAATGTGGTCTGGATTGCACAAGAGTAGCCATCCATACTCCAGGGCAAGTGTGGCAGATGTCCAATCTGCAAGGGAACAGACAGTAATGCCTGCTCTCTTATTCTTGCAATTTTTACATGAGGAGAGTAATGAGAGAATCATCCAGTTTAACTCCAGTTTTGTTACTCACTAGGTGAAAATTTGTTTTCTTCATCTGCCCAAGAATAAGGAGTGTGCCAGAAGAAAGAATATCTTCCATATAAAGCCAAGTTTATTTAAAAAAATCAATTCTGTGGGGGTGGGGTTGGAGAGATGATACAGAAAATAGGGTGCTTACCTTGCATGTAGTTGGCCTGGGATATACCTGGCACTCCATACAGTCCCCTTGAGCCCGGCCAGGAATGACCCATGAGCACAGAGCCAGGAGTAAGACCTGAGCACCACTGGATATGGCCCCAAATAACACCAACCTCCAAAAACCAACAAAACTCAGTTCTGTGATGTTTAATCCCAAACAACTTTCACAACAGAAGTGTCCATGAGAAATAGAGTGGTATGTGTGAAATCTGTACCGTGGAAATCTCCAGTTCTGAAAAGATAGCAAACTCAGACCTTATCCTGACTAAATTTCTCATCAAGATCAGTTTCCATGTTTAAGTTTGCTCTGAGCTCAAGTTTAAACTTGATACTTCTTATGGAGACTTTCTCCGAACAGGGTTGTATTCTGAGATTCTGGGCTTCAATGTGTGAATAAAGAGGGAAAACTGTTAAGCTTATAACTAGATTTTTAAAATGATATTATATTTTTAAATTTCAGGTTGGATAGAGGTATTTTTTGTCACTTAGATCTTAAAAGAATGTAATTGAGACAGCTTTATCACGCAACCTCTCAGTTTTTACTCAATATTCTGTTCCTCTTTGACAAAATATTATTAATGCTCTTAAACTTGAAAATAAGAGATGAGAGAGACAGATAAAATTTCCAACAAATGCAGTCAAATGCTTAATAAAAATATACCTTCACACTTTGTCTGTGGAGCTCTGAAAAATATCAGCTGTGGAGATCAGCCCCTTCATTTTCACAGAGAGTAGAGTAAGGCTCGGGCAGTTCAATTAAACCCACCCACTTGAGAAACAAACCCTAGAACTCACACTTCTTGATTTTATTTTAGGTCAGCTTGCTTTCATCCTGCGCAGTGATACACCTATTTTCCAAGGCATAGACACAAAGGGCCTAATTGTAAACCCTGAATTGGCTCACCTGTTTGATAAAGAACTCATATCCCAGGTAATCTTTGTGTATAATTTTCAAACAAAGGGCCATCTGACTGCAATATGTGCTAATATTCCAACCTCCAAGCCTTAAACTCTAGAACTAACCAAATCCGTGCCATAGTAGAGTGTCTTTCATCTTTAAACAACTTCTTATATAACAGCAATGCAAATGAATGCATTTCTCAGTCAGGAAAAATTGCAAATGCTACAATCTAAACTGAAATCTTTGTAGATGTGACTTCAATTACAGCATGAGCAAGGTAATCAATAATTATAGAAGGCAACTTCACTAAGGCGATATTGGTCTTCAGGACCAGGATTGAGATTTGAAATTTAGAACTCCTTCAGCCCTTCGTTTGGGGTTAATTCCACATGCAGGGCAGAGACTTTCATCTCAACAAGAGCAGGAAGTAGAAAAACACTATTTCACTCGCACAGTTTCTAAAGAGGAATCACGTACAGGGTGGATGAGCATTTTTTATTTATTGAATGTTCTCAGCATTTCTCATTGGTGTCTCCAAGCAGCAGAACTAAGATCAATAGGAAGGCATAAAGTTGCAAGATGGGAATGAAAAATGAGATTAAGAGTAATGCTTGTAAAAATGCAAAGATACCTGCTTGAGAGACGGCAGAGGCTGCGTGACCCAGACACTCGCAGGCTCCCTACTTTCTTGCCTGATCACTCTCACCAGCATACGGAGGGAGAGAAGACACTGAGACAGAACTAGATTTCAAGGAAAATGGCTGCTTAGTCAAAACTGGGGTGTGGCATCAACTTAAATGTCTATTCCTATAAAGTAATATGCCTGTCTTTGGGGTTGATTCTTGTTTTCCAAATACATGCATATACTTATACTCCAAATATGCATAAATTTATATTCCACATATATCCAAGTGAGTGAATGTTTTCATTGCAAATAGTCACCTTGGCCATGCAAGGCTTGGCTTAAAATGGCAACCACTGCCTAAACCATCTTTGAGATTCCTTTTATTCTTGGAATATATTCTGAGCTCATAAGCATGTGACTGTTAATTTCTGGAAAGTGCTGAAACCCGCAAGTGCCAAGTTTGGTGAATGAGGCTATGATTAAATCAACCACCATTTTCCCCATTCTCTTTCTTTTACAATTGATAATCAAATATAAAGTAATGGAAGTGATTTTCTTACATGTGTTATAGAATTACTTTGAAGGCAGAAGAAGAGTTTGAACAGTGACATCACCCTAAATAGAACCTCAGAGTAGTGGTTCTTCTCAAGGGACCAATAGTCACATACTTTTTTTTTTTTTGCATTTATAAACATCTCACAGAACTTGAAAGTTTCAGTACTTCCAAGTGTCTTGGTTGGGTTAAAAATACAACTTTATTTTCAACAATTCATTTCAATAGACATCCAAAGGCATCATTCCTCCCTGATTGTGAACAATGTGATCAAAATACATTGAGATTTACCCCCCTTCATTTCAAGTTCAAATTTCTTCGAGACATAAATGTTCCTGCTCCCTGTGGCTAATCAGCTGTGAGGCCTTCAAGTCTCATAGTGATAGTGAAGAGACAGGATCTAGTTCTTGGTCTTTGCCGACCCTCCACTGTTCTCTCCTGACTCACGAAGGGAATGGAGCTATTTGTGCCCCCTCACCACAGGGAAAGAGGGATGAGTCAATGCACCTTCTATACCATTTGCTGGGGCCATGGAGAAACTTGGACCTTCTGCTCCAGAGCACCCAGGAAGTCATTTGCCTTTAGTTCTGCCTGACATCAAGGTTTCTTCTTTTGTTTTGTATTTGGACCACACTATTGTTGTTCAGAGCTTTATCCTGGTTCTGGACTCACAGACCATTCTTGGCAGGCTTGTGGGGTGGGGGTGAGAGCAAGGGATAAAATATGATTTGTCATGCCTAAGGCAAGTATAACCAGCCTGCTCCAGTCTCCACACAGGGATTCTTTCGGCTGTGAGTTGAATGACCAACTAACTGAGTACAGATGATGTATCCAGGGTTCCAGATGGGAAGTCAGGCAAAGGCTTTCTCTTCTTTGGGATTCCACAAATTATTCAAAGATCCCATGCTGTCTTTCACAATCTTTGAAACTAATCCTAGAATGGGAGTGAGGCTGTTCAAGAAGATGATGAGACCCTTTCTAAATGATTACAAGAATACTTTTAGACAGATCTCCAAGGGCTTCCTGTATCAATGTAGTTATTTGAGAAGGTTGTTGAGTGTCCACTTTGGTGAAATTATGCTCATTCATTAAATAAGAGGAGACCCACTTCTTGAGTATTCCATGGACTGAGCTTCCATTAGGAGACTTTTCCCCCACTACATCACCTTTGTATTGCTAGGAACTGTACTTGGCAAATATATGTATTGGCATAATCAATACATATATTTGAAACAATTGAGGCGAACATGAATAATTGAACTCTTTGAACCAGGATTCTTTGACATTTCAAAGAGTTACTGGTATTTTCTGTATTTTCCAGTTCAGTTAACTCAGAAGACTGGAAGTACTATTTTAGCCCTGCCTGCATCTTTGCAAATCTGAAATGGTAGATTAACCTACTGCTAAGATTATTATTCCCAAATAAACATCCCTGCTATATCCCCCAAACTTAGATGATCTGGTTTTAAAGTTTTATCCAACTCCTCGGATATGTTGGTTTAAGATAAATCTGATTTTAAAAGCTCCCATTAGAGTGCATTGGGATGATTTGAGATGCGACAAAGTCAGTCATCACATGTAGATTTTTGGGTATATAACCAACAATCCATTTCTTATATTCAGACTCTCCAGTGACCATAAATGACTTTGAAAAGAAGAATAATCCTTACCAACTAGTACAGGGAAATCTCCTATGGACACTTTGAGCAGTGAAGATTAGGGATGGCTGGTAAATCTTTAATGGGCAATTGGCTCCATTCTTCATAGGCTTATGAGAACAGCTGCACCAAACTTTCTAAATTGAAATTCTCTACATTCTGAAAAGGATCAACTTTCCTTCCTTCTTTCCTGTCATTCTTTATTTTTCCCTCTTTCCTTCCCTCCCTTCTTACCTGTCTTCCTTCTTTCATTGCTTCATTCCTCTCCCTTCCTGCATTAGTCCTTCTCTTTCTCCCTATTTTCTTCCTCCCCTTCATACTTTTCTTTCTTCTTTTAATTTTCCTTATTATATTTCTTATTGTCTGTAAAACTTAGCTAACTAGATTTACACAATATAATTCTATTCATGATTGGCACAATAGATGTGAGAGGAGCTTTTGTTTAAACATCATCCACATCAGCTATATATAGAAGCTAAAATATTTTAGGGATGAAGAATAAAGTCCAAAGAAATTACCAGTAGTATGGGATTTTCTATGAACATAGACCTTCATTTCATGGGCTACTAAAGAGAGTTATTATGTCCACAGAGCCAATATGAAAATTTAACACCTGCACGTAATAGTTGATGTTAATTAACTTAGGCTTATTGTAGTGAGACTGCACAATGAATAGGAAAGGTAGAATTAAAAGATCCTTGTCCTTTATCTTAGATTTCAAAAAGTTTATTTAACTATATTTCAAAATATGAGCCAACATATTTTCCTGAGGCAGACAAATATATTTTCTAAGTTTTTTGTATTTCTTATTTTCTTTAACTTAGATTTGACAGTAGATCATCTACATATTAATAGAATTGGATCAAGATACCTATGTTAAGCAACTAATTACATATACATATTGATAGATTTATGGCATAGTTTAATAAAAAATTAGTATGGAATATTTCCTGCTTGTGCTAAGGTAGTAAATTATTTTGAGGCAAATAATGACCCTGGAAATTTACTCATTAATTTTCTGTGTATATCCCAAAGATATTTCTTTTTAAAACATAAATAATGCTATCTATAAGAGATTGATTTAAACTTTAATGATAAATAGAGGTTTAAAATATAAGGATGGAAAACCATCATATGATCAAATGCCACCAAAAGGGCAGGAGTGGCCATACTTTTTTTTTTAATACTTATTATTATTATTTTTTTATGGGATCACTGTGAGCTACAGTTACAAAGCTTTCATGTTTGAGTTTCAGTCATACATGATCGAACACCAATTCCTCCACCAGTGCACATTTTCCACCACCAATGTCCCCAGTATTCCTCTTCCTTCCCAACCCTCCCCCTGCCTCTATGGCAGACAATTTCCCCCGTACTCTCTCTCTACTTTTGGGAATTATGGCTTGCAGTATAGATATTGAGAGGCTATCACATTTGATCTGTTATCTACTTTCAGCACACATCTCCCATCCCAAATGATCCCTCCAACTATCATTGACTTAGTGATCCCTTTTCTATTCCAGTTGTCTTCTCCCCTAGCTCATGAAGCAGGATTCCAACTATGGAGCAATATTCTTGGCCCTTGTGTCTACTGTCCTTAGGTATCAGTCTCATATGATTTTATATTTCACAAATGAGTGCAGTCATTCTATGTCTGTCCCTCTCTTTATGACTTATTTCACTTATTTCACATGACCATCCACTTATAAGCAAATCTCATAATTTCATCTTTCCTCACAGCTGCATAGTATTCCATTGTGTAGATGTACCAAAGTTTCTTTAACCAGTCATCTGTTCTTGGGCACTTGGGTTGTTTCCAGATTCTGGCTATTGTGAACAGTGCTGCAATGAACATACAGGTGCAGATCTCATTTCTACTATGCTTTTTTGCACCCTTGGGATATATTTCCAGAAGTGGTATTGCAGGGTCATATGGAAGCTCAATTTCTAGTTTTTGAAGGAATGTCCATATTGTTTTCCAAAAAGACTGGACTAGTCCTACAATGAAAGAGAGTCCCTTTTTCCCTACATCTGTGCCAGCACTGGTTGTTCTTATTCTTTTTGATGTGTGCCAGTCTCTGTGGTGTGAGATGATATCTCATTGTTGTTTTGATTTGCATCACCCTGATGACTAGTGATTTAGAGCAGTTTTTCATGTGCCTTTTGGCCATTTTTATTTCTTTTTTAGGAAGCTTCTGTTCATTTCTTCTCCCCATTTTTTGATAGGGTTGGAGGTCTTTTTCTGTACAATTCTACTAGTGTCTTGTATATCCTGGACATTAACCAATTTTCAGATGGGTATTGGGTAAATATTGGGTTTTGGGTAAATATTCTTTCCCATTCTGTGAGCTCTCTCTATTTTGGTCACTGTTTCTTTTGAGGTGCAGAAACTTCTTAGTTTAATCAAGTCCCATTTGTTTATGTTTGTTTCCACCTCCTTGGTCAGTGGTGTTTCATCCTAAAAGATTCTTTTAGCTTCAATGTCATGGAGGGTTCTACTTACATTTTTGTCTATGTACCTTATGGATTCAGATCTAATATTGAGGTCTTTTATCCACTTTGATCTGACTTTTTTGCCTGGCATTAGACATAGGTCAGAGTTGATTTTTTGCAGGTAGCTGACCAGTTTTCCCAGCAAGAAGTGGCCATACGTATGTCAGATAAAATAAACTTCACACCAAAAAGGATAGAAGGAAACATATGGGTAATATATAACTTTGAAGGGTATAGTAAGACTTAACTCATTAACAAATGTAATTATATATATACATATATATAATATATACCAAAAGAAGGAGCAACAAAATATAAAAGGCAACTTTTAACAGACTTGAAAAAATATACCAAGAGCAACACAATTGTAGCAGGAGATTTTGACAGCTGACTCTTCCAAATGGACAGGTCAAGACAAGAATTAACAACAAAAAAAAAACAGCCTTGAATAGTGGCTAGACTAAAGAGGTTTAAATATCATTTATATTGGCTCTTAAACTCCCCAAAAGTTGAATGCAGTCTTTAAATGCACTTGAAACATTTTTGAGGATAAATAGAATGCTGCAATGCAAAAACTGTTATAAATTTATGAATATTAAATAAATCATATCAGATTCTTTTCGGATTACACTGCTATAAAACTGGAAATCAGCAATAAAAAGAAGCTTACACAAACCTCAGGATGGAAACTAAAATTCATGCCACTATCAGGTCAAAAAGAAAATCAAAGAGAAAAAAATTTTTCTGGAGAAAGATAAAAAGGCGTATACAAGATATCAGAACATATGGGACACAGAAAAATTGGTACTAAGAGGAAAGTTTATGTCAGGAAACCCATCTAATCTCACAACTAAAGAACCAGAAGAGCAAGTGAATCCTAGTCTGTAGAAAGAAGTGATCAAAAACAAACAAACAAACAAACAAACAAACAAAAATCCTATAGCAGGAATAAGTAGAAAATAACTAAAGTACAGTACAAAAGATCAATAAAACCTGAAACTGGTTCTTCAAATGGATAAACAAAATTTGAGTTCAGCTAAACTTTCAAAGACAATCTATTATCTAGCAGATAAAGCTCTTCAAAAATAATGAAAGAAAATCTTCCAAATGGTTTGTATGAGGTCGGAACTATTCTGATAAAAAGTAGAGACATTACAAAAAAGGAAGGAAAATTACAGATCAATATCCCTGATGATGCAAACATCTCTGGCAGTTCTATTTTTAATTTTTTAAAAAATATGCATAATGTTTTTATAGTAACTATCATTTTCCATTCCCACCTACAGTGTACAAGTATTCCAATTTCTCTACATCCTTTCCAATAGTTGTCACCTTTCTAGGTTTTGCATTATTACAATCCCACAAAAGTGAAATGTGATCTCACTAAGATTTTGTTTTGCATTTCCCTGGTTATTAGTGATGTTGATTCTTTAAGCATATATATATATATATATATATATGGTTTATTCGTATGCCAATTTTAGAGAAAAGTCTAAGTCCTTAGCTTATTTTTGAATTGGGAGATCAGTATTTCTCACTATCGAATTGCAGATATCCCTTATATATTTGAGGGAGTATAACACCTTACTAGATACAGGTTTGCAAATATTTTCTCCCTCAATGTAGTTGCTCTTTTGTTTGTTGGTAATTTGCTTTGCTATACAGAATTTTTTTTAGTTTGATAGAGTTGCAGTTGGTTATTTTTGTCTACATTAGCTGTGCTTCTGATATCATATTCATGAAATCATTGCCAAGACTCATATCCTGAGGCTTTTCTCCTATATTTTTCTTCAGATTCAGGTCATATTTTTTTTAATTACATTCACTTGGGATTAACTTTTGCTTATGGTACAAAATAAGGGTTTAATTTAATTCATTTGCATATAGCTACCCATTTTCCCCCCAGTATTATTTGTTGCAGAGACTCATTCCCATGTATATTCTGGGCTCTATCAATGAAGATAGGTTCACATTGAACATGTGGATTTATTTCTTGGCTCTCTCTCTTCTGTCTCATTGATATGTTTGTGTACCAGTACAATACTGTTGATGCCAGTCCAATATTAGTTTGATTATTGTAGCTTTGAAATATGTGTTGGGACTCTGCACCAGGCTGTTTTCACTTGGGGCGCCCCAGAAGGGGGCAGGTGAGAACCCTCCCTGCCACAAGGGACCCAGCCCCGGCAGCTGACCTCCACTAACCAACCACTGCCAAGCTCCAGGCCGTTTTCTGGACATATTATAAGACACCTCCTACCCATTTTCTATAATTACCACACCATATTTGGTGGAGTTGAGGAAGTAGGCAACAAATCATAGAGTAATTATATTATATATATATACATATATATACATATATGTATACATATATACATATATATATACATATATGTATACATATATACATATATATATATATATATCAGAGAGCCTGAAAAGCTACCGAGAGTACCCTACCTGCACGGGCAGAGCTTGGCAAGCTACCCATGGCATATTCAATATGCCAAAAAACAGTAACGATAAGGTCTCATTCCCCTGACCCTGAAAAAGCCTCCAATCGTTGGGAAAGACGAGTAAGGAGAGGCTGCTAAAATTTCAGGGCTGGGAGGAATAGAGACATTACTAGTGCCCACTCAAGTAAATCGATGAACAATGGGATTACAGTGACAGTGACAGTGAAATATGTATTGAAATCAGGACATTTGATGTTTTGAAAAGTTTTTTCAAAAAAGTTTTGAAAAAAACCTTTTTTTGTAAAAAAAAAGTTTTGCTCTTTCTCAAGATTATTTTGTAAAATTCATGCTATTTTTGTGGTTCCACTGAATTTTAGAATTGCTTTTCCTATTTCTGTAAAAAATTTTCATTTGGGTTATTTTGATGGGATTGCACTGAATCTGAAATCAGTATGGATATTATGGGAATTTTACTAATTGTAAATCTTTTAATTTATAAATACAGAATATGATTTTATTTGTGTGAGTTTTAAAAATTTTCATTAGCAATTTAAAAGTCTTTGGACTAATTTAATCCCTAGTTTGATCCCAGAACCATTATGGTTCCAGAGTACAACCACAGGTCACTCAAGCACAGAGCAAGAACAGACCTTGAACACGTCTGAATCTTCCCCCTACCCCCCCAGGCCTAAAGCACAAGTCTTTTATTACCCAGTAAATTTCTTCCTAAATAGTAAATTATTTTTGTTGCTATGTAAATGAGATTATTTCCTCAATTTTTTCCCCATGCCACTCATTGTTAGTGTAGAGAAGGGATCTAACTGTATTTTTTGTTTGTTTGCTTTTTGAGTCATACCCTGTGATGCTCAGGGGTTACTTCTGCTTCTGCACTCAGGAATTACTCCAAGCAGTTGCTCAGGGGACCATATGGGATGACTTTGATTGAACACTGGTCGGCCACATGCAAGGCAAATATCCTCTCCACTGTACTAATGCTCCAGCCCCAAATGAATTGTATTTTTAAGTTTTCAATTTTACTGAGTCAATTTATTAAATTTTACAGTCTTCTGTGGAGTCATACTTTCTTTAGATAGTATGTCACCTAGAAATAGTGATGGTATTTTTTTTACCATTAAGTTGGTGTTATCACTTGGTTTTCCAAATGCCTTTATAAATCACAAAATCCCGTTGATCATTGAATTTCTCGAGTGGCCTCAGTAACCTCTCCATTCGTCCTATCCCTGAGATTTTGGAAGCTTCTCTCTACTTGGCCTTCCCAACGATGCCACATTGGAGGCTCTTTCAGGGTCAGGGGAGTGAGATCCAGCTTGTTACTGGCTTTGGCATATGAATACACCATGGGAAGCTTGCAAGGCTGTCCCATGTGGGCAGGAAACTCTCAGTAGCTTGCTAGTTTCTCCCAGAGGGAGAAGTAGGTTATAAGATATAAAATGTTGATGGGATTACACACATCTGGGTTCCTCTGCTGGTACTTTCATGTGTGAGGCCTGTCCGAACGTGTGGAGAGGGGCCTTGAGCATGGCTGTGACTAGGTTCTGGAGGTCTTCAGCCACCGGGAGCTCTGCTCAAGGCAGGGAGGGAAGCTGGAGCTCATCCCCTCTGAGGGGCCCTTGGGAAGACATCCAGGCGTGTGGGCAAGAGACTTTCTGCGAGAGAGCCTTTATAAAAACTGAAATAATTTTGTTCTCTTAGTTTATGAAGAATTTTTTATTATGAAAGTCACTTGAATTTTTCAAGGTGCTTTTTCCTGCATCTTTTGAGGTAGTTGTGATCTTTCCCCTTACTCTATTAATTGGTGCATCAAATTAATTAATTTTCATATGCTGGACTATCCCTGAATTTCAAGGGATAAGTCCCACTTGGATAGGGCGTATGAATCTTTTAACATACAATTGAATTAAATTTGCTAGTGTTCTGTTGAAGATTCTTGCATCTCTACTTATCAAGAATATTTATGTATAGTTTTCTCTTTTTTATCCTTCTTTTGTTGGGAGTCTCTGGCCCCCAAGCCAGGCTGTCTTCACCAGGGCCCCTCGGAGGGGACGGGTTGCCTTTCCTTCCCCTCCCCAAGCAGAGCCTTGACAGTTGAAGACCTCTGGAATCCAGCCACAGCCATGCTCAAGGCCTCTCTCCACACGTTAGGACCTTGCCTGAAGGGACCGGCAGAGGAACCCAGGTGTGCGGGACCCTGGGCTGAGATCTCCAAGCCTGCTCGGACTGGGACTGGGCCTTCTCCACCCAGACCCCCCATTTTCCAGTAGTTTGGTGGCCACACACAAAAATTGCCCCCTGGCACCGTGTAATCCCACCAACGGCCAACATCCATAGACTATAAAACCAAGCTCCCAGAAGCAACATCTAATAGCCTTGTTCTCCCTCTTGGAGAACCTGACAAGCTACCAAGAGTCTACTGCCCACACGGGAGAGCCTTGCAAGCTCCCCATGGTGTATTCATATCTCAAATACAGTAGAAGATATATACATACCTCTCAGAGAGCCCGGCAAGCTACCAAGAGTATCTCGCCCGCACTGCAGAGCCTGGCAAGCTACCTGTGGAGTACTTGATATGCCAAAAACAGTAATGATGGGTCTCATTCCCCCAACCCTGCGAGAGCCTCCAATCATTGGGAAAGATGAGTAAGGAGAGGTTGCTTAAATTTCAGGGCTGAGTGTAATAGAGACGTTATTGGTGCCCGCTCGAGTAAATCGATGAACAAAAGGGATGACAGTGATACAGTGATTCTTCTTTTTTTTTTTTTTGCTTTTTGGGTCACACCCAGCGATGCTCAGGGGTTACTCCTGGCTTTGCACCCAGGAACTACTCCTGGCGGTGCTTGGGGGACCATATGGGATGCCGGGGATCGAACCCGGGTCAGCCGCATGCAAGGCAAACGCCCTACCCGCTGTGCTATCGCTCCGGCCCCTACAGTGATTCTTCTTTTGAGTTTTCTTGTGATACCTTTGTCTGTCTTTAGTACCCAAGTAATGCTGGTCTTATAAAATAAGTTTAAAGTTATATCTTCTTGAGATTTTTACAAGTGCTTGAGAATTGTTGCTAATAATTCCTTAAAAATTTTAATGGAATTCAGTAGAAAAGCAATCTGATATTGAACTTTGGTTAGAAGGTTCAATCTCTGCACTGGAGATAGGTCTCTTCAGATCTTTTAGTTCTTCATGAGTTTCCTGACTTTACTGTGACTCACAAATTTACTCACTTACTGTAGTTTATCCAGTTTGTTGGTACTGTTATGATCCTTTTTATTCCAGTGGCATTGGTTATATTAGTTTCTTTTTCCTTTATTTTAATCCTCTTTTTTCTTAGTACAGTTCAGAGTTTTTCAAATTAATTTTTTCAAGAAGCCAGCTGTAATTGATTTTTTTTTTAACTTGGTGGCCACACCTGGCACTGCTCAGTGCTTCCTCTTGGGTCTGTGGTTAGGGATCACTCCTGGCAGGGATTGGAGGGCCATTTGAGGTACAGGGGATCAAATCCAGCTCAGTCTCGTGCAAGGTTAGTGCCTTACTCCTGTACTATCTCTCTGACCCCTCTATCATTGATGTTATTTTCTATTTAACTAGTATATTTTGTTTTTTCCTTCCTTCTGGTAATTTTGAACTTAGGATATTCTTATTTTTCTGGGGTTATTTTTAGATATAAAGATCGATTGTTTATTAGAAAACCTTTTAATGTGTTTATTGATATAAACTTCTGTGTTAGTATTGCTTCATCCATACCCACACATTTTTGAATTGTATTTTTATTTTCATCGTCTCAAGGTATTTTGTAATTTTCTTTTGACTTTTTTTCTAATATAGTGTTTCTTTAGTAGTGCTTTAGAAACTTTTGTGTGCTTTTGGATTTACCACTTTTCAAACTGCTGTATATATTTTGTTTTATTTCACTGTGATCAGAAGAGATATGTGGCATGACTTAAATCTAAAGGTTGTTAGGACTTGTTTTCTGTCCCAGAGGAAGATCCAGGACCACTGGAGAAAGTTGTATATTTTTCTGCTCTTGACTACAATTTTCTGTATTGGTCCATAGCTATATAGTGTTACTCAGTCCTCTGTTTTCTTGCTTATCTTCTGTTTGGATTTTCTACCAATTATTAGAAATATAATATTGACATTTTCTGCTATTATTTTACTGATGTCTATTGCATCTTTTATATTGATCAACATTTGCTTCATATATTAAAATTCTCTGGTGTGTGAATATATTAATATATTTACTGTGGACTGACTTTTTAATCATGCAATGCACTTTTTTGACTCATTACATTTTTTATATTAAAACTATTTTTATAGAAATTTAACAATCTCTACTCTCTTTGATTATGGTTTGCATATACCTTTTCCTATCCTTAAGTCAATGTGTTTCGTTAGACTTAATAGTTTGCTGTAAAATGTATATAGCTGGGTCTTATTTTAAAAAATAACATTCAAGTATTATGTATTCTTTGGTTGATAGATTTAATTCATTTAACATAATTGCTCATAGGGAAGAATTTATAATTGTAAATTTTAGCAGTTATCTATTTTAAACATTTTTTCTCTTGCCATTTTTCTCTGTGTATCATTAATTTTTATATTGAAATAATATATATGTATTTATACAAACAAACAAAACTAGAAATGTATACACACACACACACGCACACACACACATACACACACACACATACACACACACATATATGTTTCACTTGTTTTTGGGCCACAACTGGCAATGCTCAGGGCTGACTTCTGACTCTGAACTCAAAAAACACACTTGGTGGTCCTCACGGGACCATATAGTGTACCAGGGATTGAACCCAGGTCAGCCGTGTGCAAGGTAAGTACCTTGCCTCACCTGGCGTACTATTTCTCCAGTCCTGATTGATGTAATATTTTGATTTGTTTTTGTTGATATGTTCCATATCACTGAACCAGTGGAAATTTCATGATGGCAGAGGTTCCTGAACTTTAGTCAGATTTATTTCCTATTCTCTGACAAGAAAATGACATGAATAAGTCCAGGAAGTTGATGCTTTTTGCCGACTGGGTTGAGTCAGCATTAATGTAATGGAACAATGTGGTATTTCTGTGGAGGCAATTAAGATATCTACCAGTTAAATTATGTCACAGGCTACAGAGTTGATAAACCACTGTGGTGAAGTATTGTTAGCTTTGCAAGGTAGAAGCAGACTGCTTATCATTAACCTTGTGGGTAGGGATAGAACAAATGGTGGTTTCCGGATAATTCCTACAGACCAAAGGAGATATTAATTTTCTCATATATGAAACCATATATATTTTTTGTGGTTTTTTTTTTTGGACTAAACCTACCTGTGTTCAGACCT
>NC_073311.1:56905494-57000494 GCF_027595985.1 Sorex araneus
GAAAAATGCTTTCTGCCTAGAGAAACTCGGCTTTCAAAAATCTTTTCTTTTCGTAAGCTAGCCAAGTTGTATCTTGAGATGGCTCCTCATCTGTTGTGGCAAAGATTTCCTCTATAGTATGGTGATATTTTAGTAAATGTCATCAGTGTTATCATTTTATCAGTGTCTGTAAGTATATTCCTAACTATCTAGAAATTTCTAACATGTAAGTGGATCTTTTTTACCATGTGAAAGACATGTGGCAGTTTCAAATAGACCTGAAAACCAAATTTAAGATATTAACCAAATATACCTCTAGATTTAAATTTAACACTTAGACATGGCTAGTTTTATGAATCTGCTAAATAAAACCTATCCTATTCCATACTTCAAATCACTTATAGAATCCATTGTGCAAAGGGATATTATTTTGATTTTGATGGGGGAAAAAAACCCACAAAAACCCCCAAACTGTACAATAATTCTTAGTAAACCTCATTCTAGCTTTCTTGTTCCCATGAGCAAGTCATAATATTTTTAGTTCTCCATTTTCACATCATTAAAATTAGAGGGTAAAGAAAAGTTTCTTCTGTGACTAAAATAATCTATGACATATTACTCTGTGATGTTACACTTTTATCTTTCCCACCCAAGGAAAGTTTCTTACTTGTCACTACTTCATTGTCTCACTATATGAATACATGTGTATATATGTATACATATGTGTGTGAATACATATATGTTATATACTAGTTATGACTGTACATTATGTATACATATACATATATGATATTTAATAGGCTCAGAAAGATTGCTTAACAGGCTGAGGATATGTTTGTCACACAAGATACACCAAGGTATGATCCCTGGTACTACGTGGTTCCCTGAGCACCACCAAAAGCGACTCCAGAGCACAGAGCCAGAAGTAGCACAAAGCAACATTGGACGTGGCCACAAAACTAGAGGAAAAAAATAACTGTAAATATAAAAGTTATAAAATATAAAAGTTATAAAAATATAACTTTTCACAAGAAAAGTATATAAGACAATTTTGCATTTTATTTTGCAATATCTGTAACAGAATAGAATAGGCCAACATTACTGGTCTTTGAGGATGCACTTAATGTTTAGAAAAAGCATGAATTATAATTCTTGTAATGAAGGTGCATAATTAAGACTTGAAAAATGATTTTTTAGATCTTGTTATTTATATTCCTTAGCAAAACTGACCTTGAACCTGAAAAGATTTTGTACTGCATTGAGCTACATAAGCATTGCTAGAATAAGCATAGAGTCTGGTAAGGTCACTGCCTTAGCAACAATTTCTACTTTTATATAACATGAACTCAGTGTTAGTTTCATGTTTTTATAGACATTCATCATCTGTCTTGCCCTACTAAGTTAAAATTTCTTTTCAGGTAGGTGAGTGGTGTTATTTTCTGAGTATTTGCCTTTGTGAACATCCCAGGTTCTTTCCCAAGTTTAGACTTTAATTTGCTATTGAAGAATCAATCAACTGAAATTTGTAAGAGTGTGTTTGTCCTTAATTAGGTGATATCAGAGGCAAGAACAAGTTAACCTTTAAAAAAAAAGAGGAGGAAATAAATTTTCTGATCCATAGAATATATGAATTAAACATGTGAACAAGAATTTACAAATTAACATATGTGTGTATATGTGTGTGTATACATACATATGTATATATGTATACACATAAACACTTTACTGCATGTTAATATCATTATGGATCTTACTTTAGTCCAAAACGTCTTTTGTTAACTCGGCAGCATTAAGAAAAATGTTTCCAGGGGCTGGAGCGATAGTACAGTGGGTAGGGCATTTGCCTTGCACGCGGCCGACCCGGGTTAGATTCCCAGCATCCCACCCATATGGTCCCCTGAGCGCCGCCAGGAGTGATTTCCTGAGTGCAGAGCCAGGAGTAATCCCTGTGCATCGCCGGGTATGACCCAAAAAGCACCCCCCCACCAAAACAAAGAAAAATTTTTCCAAACTCGTTTGTGCCTGAGCATAAGTAACACTGTTTTCTCAAAACTTCTTTTTTCCTTGAATCAGAACAAGTTATGGTAGTTGGAGATTATTGGCTTTATTGATAATGTTCACAGTCACTGTATCACTGTCATCCCATTGCTCATTGATTTGCTCGAGTGGGCACCCGTAATGTCTCCATTGTGAGACTTGTTGTTACTGTTTTTGGCATATCAAATACACCACGGGTAGCTTGCAGGGCTCTCCTAGAGGAGCAGAGGAATCGAACCCGGGTCAGCCTCATGCAAGGCAGACGCCCTACCCACAGTGCTATCGCTCCAGCCCATTTTGTATCTAAGAAATAAATTTAACACTTCCAAAACCAGTGCTAACCTAGATTAATATTTGAATAGTCTTTTGTTGTTTGGGGGTCACGAGTGGCAATGCTAAGAGAGCTCACTTGTGGCAGCCTCAGGAGGCCATAGAGGATGCTGGGAATCAAACTCAGGCCAGCCACAGCATGAGAGACAAGCAACCTATCTGCTATACTGTTGTTAAATAGGCTAAAAGTGGCTCTTCAAGTTGTAGCAGTCAAAGCTCCAGGTTTTGGTGACAATAGGAAGAACCAGCTTAAAGACATGCCTATTGCTACTGGTGGCGCTGTAAGAAAAATATTTTGGTTTAATGTTATTTATGTTTATAGATCGAATATATATTTTTTCCACGTTTATATTTTCCTAAAGCAGCTAATAATAAGGATTAAGTGGAAAGTTTAAAATGTCAATAAAAAAATTGATAATGTTAAAGCCAAGAAATCATGAACATCTTATGTATAAAGAGAAGTTCCCAAGTGATGCTGACCATATTAAAACTATTCTAAGTTCCCACCAATCATACACTAAGTGGAAAAAAAGAGATCAAAAGGAACAGAAAAAAACTCTGTTAAATAATATTTCCATAAATATTCTTCCATAGTCCTGGAAGAATCACTGTCTTTTTATTAAAAATCAAACCTAAATGTATTAAATTTTCATTTTTAATTTATATTTTAATTACAATAGCATTGCAAAGTTGCAGTCATGTGTTATAAATCAGCATCTGTATAAAGTACATTACATTCACCACTGAAACTCCAATTCCATCTTTCACTATCTAATTATCCTCTCACCAAATTTGCCCATCTTATTTCCCCTTCCCTTCTGGTAACCAATAATTAGTCTTCTAGTTCAATGGTGTTTTTGTTTCGTTTAATTAATTTACCTGTTTCTTTCTCTAAGTACCACAAATTAGCAGAATCATCTGGAGTTTATCTTCCTCAGTATGTCTTATTTTACTAAGCATAATCTATATTGTTTTAAGTGGCAGGATCTTAACCTTTATATTGCTAAATAAATATTCTGTCATAGACATATACTACATCTTCTAACCATTGGACAGTGAGTAGGCATTTTTTATGGAAAATTTTTAGTTTTCATTTCTAGTATATCTTTACCTATAACACAGATCCTACTCTGAATAGCTTACGTATTTACACCATGGGTAGTAAATATGTACTGGTAGTATTTTGACAATAAGTAGCTTAAAAAATGAGATACTTATATGTAAATGTTTAATTTATGGAGCTTTTATTAATGTTCTTTTAGTAAACACTGTGTTGAATATCAATGTCATTTGACCCTCACTGCAACCCTCTGGCTGGCCACTGCTATTACCTTCATCTTATAGATGTGGAAATACATTATTAATGATCTATAAGGACTACAAAACCCCATTTACTAATAAGAAATACAAGTTACAAAGAAGCTAAGTGGCTGACAAAAGCTGCATCACAAATGCTCAGAAGCTACACTTTCCTGGCTCCTTTGAAATCATCTTTCTTCTCTGTCATTTGGTATCCTAACAGGATCAGTTGCTTTGTAAATATCATAAACTTTCCTTGTGATTATTTCATTATCTCTCCTAGAAAGAAATCAGACTATGCAGGAGAAATTTCCTATGAACTGCTCTTAAGTTCATCATCCTCTAGGAGAGAAGAAAATGCACACAAATGTATTGATGTTTTGATACCTATTGGTTTTTGTTTAAAGAGTATAACCATAATTTTGTTTAAAGAGTATAACCATAATTTTATTTTCACTACCACAGCTTGGTTTTGACTGAGAAACATGAATTCTTTCTGTGTTATGAATTAGATAAGGTAGTTATAATAGCATCCAGAGCTTAGGATACAAGTCAGTGAGAGAAAAATCCTAGATATGAAGAGTTGTGTGAAAGGCAGACCAGGTAAAGAAAATTTATTTAAAATACCAGATCTCGGGGCGGCACTGGCCCCCCTTGCTGCCGATATGTGATCCCGGGGGCTGCACATGTGCGGCCCCACCGCAGCTGCATGAGCATGATTCCAGAGGCCAGCTAAACTACTTTTGATACTGGCAGCTCCTTGCAGAATGTCTCCAGACTGAGAACTAAGCTGCGGCCTCATGCCTGCCCAGGAGAAGAAAGGTTTTTCTCTCTCACCTTTTCCTTGCCGGGGGGGGGGGGGGGGGCGGGGAGGGGCGTGGCAACCGCCATATTATGAGGACCACTAATGAGAGATACAAGCTTGCAATGATCCAATTTCTGGAAGAAATTTTCCTGGACTTAGTTGTCAAAATGCAGAAATCTAAAACCGCGCGGCCACAATAGCAGCCGCGCAACCTCATATCTCTTCACTGCAGGTCTGACTCTGATGGGGAACTTCTAACAATAATAGTGAGTTTTTTGTTGAAATGTTGAATGTAACCAAAGTAAAGAGAAAGTAAAGTGAAATTTATCAATTACTCAGGCGGGGAGGGGGAAGGAACGGGGAGGCAGGTGGTGAGGGTGGGAGGGATGGAAGGTATACTTTTTTTTTTCTTTGGGTGGTGGAATATGGGCACTGGTGAAGGGATGGTTGTTTCAGCATTGTATAACTGAGACTTAAGCCTGAAAACATTGTAATTTTCCACATGGTGATTTAATAAAGAAAATAATAAAAAATAAAATACCAGATCTCAGGAAATGGAACCCTAGATTTAATATAGGGTCACAGCAGTTGGTGTGTTTAAATGATATCCTACTCTTAAAAATTCTCCCTCTCTCATGAACTCAGGAACCAAAAGAGCTGAACTGAGCTGGAGGAATAGCAGAAATTAAGGTACTTGACTTGCAACATGACTGATCCCAGTTTCATCCCAGGAGAGCATATGGTTTCTCTACTACCACTGAGAGTAACCCCTGACACAAAGCCAGGAGTAATCACTGAGCACCACTGGATGTGGCCCCCCAAACCAAACCAAGCCAATAAAAGAAATGGACCACGCTCTGTGATAATTTATTGCTGCTGCATCTATAATCATCTCTATCCGTCTTGAGGAGGACTGTTCCTAGAGGTGAGACTCCTTGATCTAGAGTAGAAATGAGGAGGAAGTTGTTCAGTTCATTATGAGCTCAATGCATGCCAGTAAAATGCACACTCCAGCTCTCTATTTAGGTCACCCGTGTTAAAATGGTGGTTTCTGCTTCAATCATTAGGAATGTGACTATTGCTCACAGGCCTCTTTGTGTATATTAAGAATAACTTTTTCAAAAATAGACCAAAAAGAGTCGAAGAATAAATTACGAAATTCTGGGTAACTTGTCACATCACAATTAGCACTTTGAGCATTTAGAGGTGTTACAGTATTTCGTAAGTCCAAGCCATCCTGTCTTGCATTGACCTCACAGTTTTAAAAATGTTTGGAACTCTGATGGTCCTCAGTCAGGAACCAGGTCTGTAGCACTGAAATTGTAAATAACCCTAAGAACTTAAACATACGATTTATAGCCTCTGTACCATTGGAATATGAGATTGTGATAAGCTGCTATTGGGATCATCATCATCGTCCTGTTGATCGTAGAATTTCTCAAGCGGTCTCAGTAATGTCTCCATTCATCCTAGCCCTGAGATTCTAGAAACCTCTCTCTACTTGTCCTTCCCAAGGACGCCGCATTGGAGGCTCCCTCAGGGTCAGGGGAATGAGACCCAGCTTGTTACTGGTTTTGGCATATGAATGCACCATGGGGAGTTTGTGAGGCTCTCCCATGTGGGCAGGAAACTCTCGGTAGCTTGCCAGGTTTTCCCAGAGGGAAAACTAGGCTACGTGCGCTTCCAGGAGTTTGATTTTTAAGTCTCTTGATGTTGGTGATTGATGGGATTGCAGGCGCAGGGGGCAGTCCTTCGGTGTGACCGCCTAGCTACTGGAAAATGGGGAATCTGGGCAGAAGAGGCTCAGTCCCGATCTGAGCAGGCTTGGAGGTCTCAGCCCTGAGTCTCACACACCTTGGTTCCTCTGCCGGTACCTTCATGCGTGAGGCTCATCCGGACGTGTGGAGAGGGGCCTTGAGCATGGCTGTGGCTAGTCTCGGAGGTCTTTGGCTGCTGGGAGCCCTGCTCGGGGCGGGCAGGGAAGCTGGAGCCCATCCCCTCCGAGGGGCCCCGGGGAAGACAGCCAGGTGTGCGGGCAAGAGAGTCTGCAGAGTTCGCTATTGGGATAGTTTGACTATATATAACCACTTATTATCACTTTTCTAACACCCTTAAATAATAGAAGAGGTAATGAGTTCTAGAACCTTCTAGTTAGGCTAATACTTGATTGGATTGCTAAAATAAATTGACTTTAGATATACATTCAAGAGCAATAAAAATTCATTAGGGACCTACATCCCAGCACACTTATACCTGTTTCTTCATCTTGCTTGTATGTATCACTTGGTGTTTTTGTTGAGGACACTCCCACTAACCCCACAAACTAAACTGGATTTGGGGGTCCTGGGCAGCACAGTAACCTGGCATGTACACACCCTTATTTGATTTTTTTTTCAAATACTATACAAGGCAGGCAGAGGAGATGATATTATGGAATTTATGGGAAAGGAATATAAGGCTCGAGGAGGTTATGCTATTTATCCAAGCTTAGAGCCAGGAAATATGTGAGATTAACTGAAATCCATGCCTTTGACTCTGATTCCTCTGCTCTACAACAGAATGTGTGGAGAGGGCTGATGGAAATGCTTATTTCAGAATGGGTGGGTGTTGCAAACCTAGCCAAATTGTGGTTCAATGGAATAATTCCAGATCATGTTGGCTTGTTTTTTATTCAGGCAAAACAGTGTCCACTTTCTTAGTTTTGTGGCTTAACCCATAACTTTTCACTGGGCTGCATTTTTTGGTTCACAGTCTGACAATTATAGTTCAATACACACATCTATATGTAATTAGGTACTAAACATAAATCAACATTCAGTTATATGGGAGGAGTTTCAAAGAGACATATAGAGAAAATTATTTACAAATTTATAGCACAGCGGTAGGGCGTTTGCCTTGCATGCAGCTGACCCGGGTTCGATTCCTCCGCCCCTCTTGGAGAGCCCAGCAAGCTACCGCTACCGAGAGTATCTCACCCGCATGGCAGAGCCTGGCAAGCTATGCGTGGCATATTCGATATGCCCAAAACAGTAACAACAAGTCTCACAATGTAGATGTTACTGGTGCCCGCTCGAGCAAATCGATGAGCAATGGGATGACAGTGACAGTGATGAATGTAAAAATAAACATTGGTTTAAATAAGCCAAATAAGAGAAACATTATTTCCTTTTTTTCTAATGTGCTGCATCTAGACAGCCAGCTAAGTGTAACTTGTATGTATTATCAATATCTCATGACCTAATAGCCACAAAGATGATGAATTTTAGTTTATAATAATTTTGTCTTTGACAGATAGCAAAGCTTAGACAAGTTACATGGGTTAAAAGATAGTACAGAATACGCATTTTAGAGCGAGCAGTATATCCTAGTCAACAATGCTTAGGAAGGCCTATTATGTGAATCTACTCATCACTTGGGGAAAGGAGCATGAAGCATCCAAGGAGTCTCAGGATTGGAGTGAAGGTGAAATTGGGAGAAAGTGGAATGAAATTTTGGGTTCTCATCTATCTGACACTAGTTGGAATCTAACTTTACCTGAATCCTAAACTATTCATTAGTCCACTTAATTTCTTCCATTCTGTACATGGCCACTAATCTGAGGATGCTTTTTGCTTTTCTTTGTTTCTCTTTAGTGCTACTTCTCAGATAATTTTGTTCTTAGTGTTTCATTGTCTTTCTCTCTGTGGCTCACCGATTCTTGAGAAATGACTTTTCTCCTTCATAGACAATCCATACCATAATGAGAAAGATGACTTCAGAGGTGATTAAATATTCCTTATTCTCCCTGGTACACTTATATAGCGACCCAGCGATATCGCACTAAAGCACCCAAAGAAAAATCATGTAAATGGTGCTTCTTTCTCTGGTCATATATAAGATGTATAGTGCCACACTTTTGACGATGCTGTCTTTGATGCAGAGAAAAGAATGAAATATTCTCCCTTCATCTGAGAGTGACTGATACACAAGTCACTCCACCATTATGTCTTATGGATTTTAATAGACCTGTTTTCATAACTAAAGTGGGAGCTTATTTATTCAGAGGCCAAATGTCTACTACATCGGTAGCCCCAGTAACCTCAATAGTACTGCTCGCTATAGAGTTCTGTGAGTACTGGTCGAAAGAACGATTTAAATTTTTTTTTGTTGTTTGTTATATGGTGAAGAACTGAGGATTGAAATGAGTTATTCTCTCAGCAAAATGTTTGGACCTGTGTTATTTGTTAGAACATAAATGAGTTGGCATTTATGTTTATGGAATAAGTTAGAAATCTATAATTGTAAATTCATGCTGATTTTAATGAAATCAAAACTCAAAGTGTGAAACCATCCAAATAAATATAATTTTCCCCAAACTGCTTTGATATGAAAAAGACTCTTTGGCATAGCTCCAATTAACTATCTTAGTCACCCACACAGAAGCAAAAAAAAAAAAATTCCATCCATCTGATTATAAGTTTCTGCAAATAGCAAAACCACTCAAAGCATTCCTGGTTGTTCTCTCTGTATGTGCGTTTTCACGACCCAGAACAAATAGAATGAACTGATTCTGTCATTTGCATAGACATATCTGATATATGTCTCACTTTTCAAACTCGTCAAGTCCAAGAGAATATAGTTTTAGTATTAAAAGGAAATCACACAAAATCCGTTATTCGTGAAATAATGTCTTAATACATGGGTCTAATATTTTACAACTGAGGCACAGATTCAGTCTCATTATAATAGACTAAACTTTAAACCTCACACTTTGGCGTATTCTAGTTTGCAGTTTGCAAGTGTATTTTTCAAGGGGTTTTGTTTGTTAAAATGTCAACTTTTGTTTTACAATCTCCCACCCTTGGCCCACCCACCATGGGTATCCCTGCTTCGGTTAATTGTTCCAAACACCTGCTACAAACTCAGCCCCTGAACAAACAAAAACTACAGGGAACGTGACAGCAAAACAAATACATAGAGATATAGGAATTTTCTAGAAGCTGCCCTCTTACTAAATGTGTAAACACTCAGACTGAAAAACGAGATAGTCTGCAGATGTAGCTCCCGGCAAATGGGGAAGTTCCCCACTGAGGCCCCTTTGCCAAGGAGGAGGGGTATGGTAATCGTGTCTGCCACCGTGGGCAGGCTCTTCCAGATGGTCACAGAGACCTCAGCAGACACGGCGAGTTGGCTCCCTTTCCACCAGGAAGCTAAAGGCAGCACCTCTCCGCCCGGGGCCAGGGCGGGACATGGCACGGGAGAGTGGAACGTGTTGTCACAAAGGCACCTCCTCCTCCTGAGCTGAATGAGTGAACTTTTCCAGGACTAGGCTTGTAGCAAATGTCTCCCAGCAAGATGAGAGCTTCCCGTGGAATATATATACCCAGTTTTACCCCGTGGAATCATCAATCTCAGTTGCTAGGCTCAGTGAAGACTTGGGAAGTGAATTAAGAAATGTCTTTATTTATTTATTGCACACGTCTTGCACACGGCTGACCCGGGTTCAATTCATTTGTCCCTCTCAGAGAGCCCGGCAAGCTACTGAGAGTATCCCACCTGCACGACAGAGCCTGGCAAGCTACTTATTGCATATTCGATATGCCAAAAACAGTAACCACAACTCTCACAATGGAGACATTATTGGTGCCCACTGAAGCAAATCTATGAACAGGACAACAGTGCTACAATGCTACTATTTTATTTTTATTGAATCACCATGAGATAGTTAGAAAACTTTCATGTTTGAGTTTCTGTTATACAATGACCAAACACCCATCTCTCCACCAGTGTACATTTTCTACCACCAATGTCCCCAGTATCCCCCCCAACCCATCCCTCCCCCTGCCTCTCTGGCACATAAATTCTCCCTTACTCTCTCTACTTTTGGGCATTATGGTTTGCAATGCAGATACTGAGAGGCCATCGTGTTTGGTCCTTTATCTACTTTCAGCACACATCTCCCATCCCGAGCCATCCCTCCAGCCATCATTGACTTACTCCTGAAGGATCTCTGTGGCGGACCATGAAAAGAGCATGTGCAGTAGCATCCTGGTGGAAGCAGAAATATCTGATGGAGGCTAGAATAAAGAGGGAGAGAACGGGGGATTTCTCAGGAGCTGTCAAGGAAGAGGTTGTTTGCAGATTTGACACCCCGGCCCTACCTACCTACCTACCTACCTACCTACCTACCTACCCCACCCCACAAAAGATGCTGGAATGAGAAAATCTAATTCCTTCTGACCAGGTCTAAGTTCGCAAGCAGCATACACGGAACCAAAAGCTCTGCGGCTTCTCCATCACTTCTTCAGTTTATTTTCATGTTGTCAAAGAACAATTCTAAACAACAGCAACAAACAATGCACAGCTTTACATTTTTTTTTTTCTTTTTGGGTCACACCTGGCGATGCACAGGGATTACTCCTGGCTCTGCACTCAGGAACCACCCCTGGCGGTGCTCAGGGGACCCTATGGGATGCTGGGAATCCAACCCGGCTCAGCCGCGTGCAAGGCAAACGCCCTACCCGCTGTGCTATTGCTCCAGCCCCACGGCTTTACTCTTTGTCTTTGTTGTTGTTGTGTGGCTTTTACCAAAAAGCGCTCTCAGCTTCTGTGTCTGGGGGCTGGAAGGCCACGAAGGGCGGCCGAGGCCGGGTGAAGTCGGGTGTGCAGGAAAGTGGTGTTGGGTGAGCGGGAAGAGAACCCAAGGGCCCGGCCAGGGACGGATTTGGTTTGCGTGTGGGGCCTGAGAGTGGCCCCCCCAGCCCCTGCGCGGGGAAGTCAGGCGGCTGCAAGGAGCAGAAGGGAGCGAGGGTGGCTTGGCCGGGGGCCAGCTGAAGGCCTTAGGGCCGCGCCTTTGTGTCGCATTGTTCCTGCCCGGAGATGCCAGGACCGGCCCTGGGCTAATTGACAGGAGCAGCTGCAGGGTCGCGTCGGTAGAAGGAGCGAGTATGAACCGGTGCGAGGGGACCGCGCGTGTTCCCTTTGTCGGAGTGCAAGGAAACAGGTCCAGCCGCTCGTTTTGTCTTCTCTGAATGTAAACCTGCAGGCTCCACTCCAGAGCATCCCCTGGCATCTCCCGTGCCCGGAGTTGAGGGTGCCTCCGGCGTGCTGACTTAACCCCTCCGCCCCCCCACCCCGGCTTGGAGGAAACAGCAGTCCAGGGGCTGTCCCTTCCCTGTGCAGGGCGACCCTGGGTCCCCACAGCTGTCACGGGCCTTCCCCACACAGGCTGCCACGGAAAAGTGGTTTTTGCTTCTGGAAGCCCTTTGTGCACGGGTGGGGGGTAGGGAGGGGATAAATCCTCACTCCCATTTCTATTCCATTCAGGGCCCCTCTAATCTTGTTCTTGTTTGCTTGCTTGGGGCAGAAAAAAAGAAAAAAAAACCACCAAGGCCAACTCAGCTAAGTGTCTCCCTCCCACTGCGCCCCTGCTTGGTCTCTGTCAAACAAATGGAGCTCACATGGTTGCTGGGAGTTAAAAAAATTAACATTCTCCCCACAGAGCCTTCAGATTGAACCCAGGGAAGCATCTGTGAGTGAGGCTTAATGATCCATCGAAGCTATAGGGTTTAATTTTAGACCCGAAATATTTCTCATGTATGTTTATTAATGTGTGAGGTTGTTTCTTTTTCCAACCTGAGGAAGAAAGGCTGTAAAAAAAGAAGCATAAACAGTTGAATGTAGCAGTGCAGACGACAGCCACTGTAACTGCATTTAGCCGGGGTGTTGTGGGTCTGAAAAGGTCTGACTCTGTCCCAGGTTCTGTTCCAAACCACTTGGAATTCTGCCATTTCTACAGGGTGAATGAGATAAATGTTCTCCTTACCACAGTAGAACACTTCAGCGTTTTCACTAGTCTACGGTCTCACATCCTATAGTCCTCATTTGACTTTATATCCTGTATACACAACAATATTGAAAGGACTAAAGAACATTCGGAATCACCTGGCTACCAAACACAAAATTTTGTGTGTTTCCCCAGGTTCTGCCCATGAGAGATGATCAAGAGTGTTAATGAAGCTGTCTCCTCAGAGCTGGAGAGATAGGACACCAGGTAGAGCCTTTGCCTTTGTGTGTAGCCAACCCAACCTTGACCCCTAGCACCGAATATAGTCCCCTGAGTCCCACCAGAAGCCATCTCTAAGCACAGAGCCAGGAGGATTTTTCTTCTACCACCTACACCAAGACCCAAACAACATCCCAAAAGAATCCTCTTCTTGAATCTTAGGAGAAGCTGAACAAAAATATGTGGCTAGAGGTGGATCCCTTTGAGCAAATCTAGAATTTCTCTGCTCACTGCCTTGTTTAAATAAAGGTGGGGGCCATGTAAATTGAGCTTGGTTGTAGTTTACTCATCTGGATTTAAAGAAAAGAATCTGCTAGTCTGCACTCATTTGCAGAATATAAAATAACATAATATGAGATTGACACTCAAGGACAGTAGACACAAGGGCGAAGAGTATTGCCCCATATTTGGAAGCCTGTCTTATGATCCGGGAGAGAAGGCAGCTGGAATGGAGAAGGAATCACTAAGACAATGATGGTTGGAGGGATCGTTCAGGATGGGAGATGCTTGCTGAAAGTAGATAAAGGACCAAACATGTAACCTTTCAGTATCTGTATTGCAAACCATAATGTCCCAAAGTAGAGAGTATGGGGGAAATTGTCTGCTGTGGAGGCGGGGGAGGGTGGGAAAAGGGGGATATACTGGGGACATTGGTGGTGGGGAATGTGCACTGGTGGAGGGATGGGAGTTTGATCATTGTATGATTGTAACTCAAACATGAAAGCTTTCAACCGTATCTCATAGTGATCAATAAAATAAAATAAAAAGAATCTGATAGCCTGTTCTTGCTTCTTTTAATTTTGTTGGAAGAGTGGTGGTATAAAATAGAACTCCAGATTTTAGCAATTGGATGATCTGGAACCCCACTTCGAGTCACTCGTGGGAGATGAATGCTCAAATGGAGGGGTCACCACTGGAGTGATAGTACAGCAGGGACGGTTTTTGCGTTGCATACAGCCAACCGGGATCTGATCCCCAGTATCCCATATGGTCCCCTGAGTACCACCAGGGGTAATTCTTGAGTGCAGATCCAGGAGTAACCCCTGCTTCACCAGATATGACCCCAAAATTTAAAAAATAGTAAAGGAAAGATAGAAAGAGAAAGAAAGGTGAGGGGTGACGTTCATGGTTGCTCCTGGGGTCACCCGTAGCCGTGTCCTATTGAGCAACTGGAAGCTCAGCCACCCATCAATCATGGGGATCCCCAGAAACGGAAACATCTGCTTTTCCCTGAGCCATGGTGCAAATTGAGTCTTACTTTGTCCCAACTTTGTATTTTTTTTTTCTTAAATGTTCTTTTAGTTCATGGGTCTTTTTGGCCCACCATTGAATACTTTACCCCTGGATTATTGATCATGAGCTTTTGGGATTAGGGAATGTTCTCGAATGTTAAGTGAGATTGTCCAATATACTGGTTGGTCGGGGAAGTGGGTGGGGGAGAGGGGGCACTGCTTTGTGTGATGCTATGGTGCTGGAGATCCAAGGCAAGGCAAACCCTTTTACCACTTCTCGCCCCTCTAATAGATGGACGGTTTCACCACGTATTTCTGAAGCACGAAAGCCTGATATTGTTTCAATCCTGGGAGGATGCAGAATGCCTCGCCCCCAGTTATAGTACCGCAATGTGAGTGCATCAAAGAGCACTGGAGCCTGCGTATCTGCCTTAGTCTCCAGGATCAGAGAAGCTTTTTCATAAGCAATTTCCTTAGAACAAGCATGTGACAGGTGAGTGGGTGTTTACCAGGCAAAGGAGTGAAGATGGGGCTTTCCGGGCCAAAAAAAATCAGCCCAGAGAGAAACACGAGGCATCACAGAAAGGGCCTGTTTAGAGAAGGAAAGTACTCTGTGATGGGGCAGGCAGCGGGAGATGATTCTGGAAAGGTAGATGAAGATATTTGTTATTGGAGGGTTGAAGTACTAGAGAAATGCAGCTTTTCCCTGAAGGTGGTGGAGTGTCAGCTCACTCTGAACCAGTCTTTAGTTATTCCTCCCTGTCATGGGAAAGTCGGATACAATGATCCAAAGAATAAGTAGGAATGATAAATACAATCTATATGTAATAAAAGGAGAAGTCTAGAATAGAAAAATAGGAAATGCATACATTTGAAATAAAGACACTATTGCTAAGAATATTACTTTCTTCCCGGAATTTTCTGGCAATACTTTTATATATAATGAGCATTTCTCCCTCTCCAATTTAGCCACTGATTCAAACAAAACATCTGCAATCAACACTGGCTGGATTCCCACCACTAGGTGCATTTCTAATGTGCTTTTCATTTATCTTTTTATGGTGTGTTCTAGAGGGCTGCATATAATGAGAGACGGCATATGAACTACGGGGCTAAATGCTCCCTGTTGTATTATCTGCAGCAGGATATGGGTGGCTTTTGAAGAGCCAGAAAATAACTTCCATACATCAAAGAATATATATATGCATATATATATATATATGCTGTGAATTTTAATTCAAGAGACAGAATTGCAGGCGAACACAGAGTTTTGCATTTTCCCTTTTCTAAACAATTATCCTTTTCTTTTGGTTTGAGGGATAATGCCAGACTTGGTGTGATCAGTGGAAATGACCGTCTTTCTCATCCCGAGCATGCTCTTTTATTTGATCCTATAATAGCATCCGAAGCCGTCAGTTGGAAGTTCATCTGTACAACCTAGCTTTGGTTCATTCTCCTAGGCCTTTTATGCCAGGCTCTCTTATTCTTGAACCCTTCCAGGTCTGATCATAATGGGAGATCTACATTATTTGTGAAAAGATTGTTCTTGGGGGGCTGGGGAGATGGCTCATGGGTCAGGGGGACCTGCTTTGTATGTGTAAAGACTGAATTTGATTCTCAGTATCACCTGCCCCACCTTAAAGTGCCCAGGGGTGTAGCCCTAGAGACTCTGAGCACTGTTGGGTATTATTTGACTGGCTGCTAGCACTACTGAACCCTGGCGATATTACATTGTAAGACTCAAGCAGTGAATGGTCTAGCTTGTTTGGCCAAATGATGCAGAGTAGCCCCAGGACTCTCTGAGCACTACTCGGGAGAGTGGTACTAAAAGATTGTTCTTGGGGAACCCTGATGAGTCTGCCACCATGTACTCAATCTCATGGGCTCCTCTAGGCTCCTTCATCCTAGCTTTGACCCTTAACTCGGTGTCTGCCTTCAGTATCATTCAAATTTTATTGATTCCCTGATACTTTCCCCTTCTGGTTCTTTCATGATCATCACTGTATCACTGTCATCCTGTTGTTCGTTGATTTACTCGAGAGGGCAACAGTAATGTCTCTATTCCTCCCAGCCCTGAGATTTTTAGCAGCCTCTCCTTACTCTTCTTTCCCAACGATTGGAGACTCTTTCAGGGTCAAGGGAATGAGACCTATCGTTACTGTTTTGGGCATATCAGATACACCATGGATAGCTTTCGAGGCTCTGCCTGTGTGGGTGGGATACTCTCAGTAGCTTGTCAGGCTCTCAGAGAGGTATATGTATATATATATATATATATATATATATATATATATATATATATATAAAACTCTCTATGATTTGTTGTCTACGATCTGAACTCCATTAAATATGGTGTGGTAATTATGGAAAATGTGTAGGAAGTGTCTTAAAATGTGTCTAGAAAGTGGCCTGGAGCGTGGCGGCAGTTGGGTAGTTGAGGTTGGCTGCCAGGGCTGGGTCTTTTGGGGTGGGGAGGGTTCTTGCCCTCCCCCTCTGGGGTGCCCCGAATGAAAACACCCTCGAACTGAGTCCTTTTATGATCATAAGGATGTTTTATGACCTTGAATTTTTAATCTTGAATTTTTAATCTTGAATTTTTAATCTGCTTTTTCCTATTAGTTTTGTTGCCCCCTTGTCTGAAATAATAGTTCTGGGCCAGAGGGAAGGCAGAACCAATCGCACAGTGGGTAAGTGCTTGCTCTGCGTGTGGCTGATACTGGTTTGATCTGAGGCAATCCATAGGTCCCCTGAGCCAGAGAGGAATTATCCTGAGCACAGAGCCACGAAACATCCCTGAGCACTATCAGGTGTGGCTCCAAAACCAAATAGAGAAGAATGATAGTAATGCTTCTTTTTAGTCCCTTGCCCACTCTCCTTCTGTCAACTCTCTCTCCAGAGGGGCATTCAGTGCCTCCAAGTAAACACAAAGCTGAAAATTATACCTAGTGGATTTATATTAATTATCAAGCAGCTTCCAGAAAAGTCCACTGTAAACTCAGTTTTTGCTATATTTAGCTGATTAGCAAAAGAGAATGCCTATCAAATATACCTAAAAAAGGTAGTGATCTTTAACAATTTGGCAAATCTCAGTATAAACAGTAAGCATACTATTGTATGATTTAGGTTTCAACATAACATGCATTATGGACACACAATAGGGAAAATCAGACTGTAGGGACTTCATGGGGATTCTCATGATATGTAGGAAAATGCCTCTGGTTCATAGAAGAACCAGACATATTGGCCATGAATTGGTGAAACTGGATTTTAATTAGAAAAAAAAAGCAGCATGATATTTTTAGCATACATACAACAACAAACCTTTGTTAGAGAAAATTCCTAATAAATCACACACCATGCACGGTACCACGCCCATTTCTGTACTCCATAACCAAAACGATTATGTGAAAGCATCAAAAGTGGTCAGAGAAAAGCCAACAAGATAATCCAGCTTTTGCAAAATAAGGTCTTTGAGGGAAGGTTCAAAAATTGTGTGCTTCTTTTTTCAGGAATGGTTTCAAGATGGTGATCTAATGAGTACTTTCAGTTTCTTATTCAAAGGACTTTGATGAGTTTTTCATCTGTTCCCACCAAAGACTAAAGAAAATGGAAAAGGCTGGACGTGAAATACAAAGGATTTAGGCTTGAAAGAGGAACTGTTGGCTGAAGGGGACTGTCAAGCACAAAAATGGATTATAGGTTTGCTTCTAAAGTCTGAGAAGAATCTCAATAACTTGTGTTTTCTTGCTCATCAAGGCTAGGTGTACATTAGTTGTGCTTCATACTTTAAACATCATTGATTTTCTTTTTTAAGGACGTTTTGTTGAGTTAGAAATATTCACTTAGGGGGCACAACAATAGTGGAGCAAGCACAGAATTTGTGTTGTGTATGGCTTTCTCAGGTTTGATCCTGAGCATCCCTGGTCCCCTAACCACTGCCAGGAGTGATTCATAAGTATAAAGCCGGGAGTAAACACTGAGCATCACTTGTTGTTGCCCTAAACGCCCCCCCCCACCAAAAAAAAAGTACATATACATTCATTTAGTCTTAAGACTCTTAGTAATCTGTGACATGAAAGCATTACCATCTGTCATTGTGCTTCATGTGATTCACTGTGTGTGAATAATGTAAGTGTATAAATTAAATCACAAACTTCAGAATCCCCAGTTCCATGTAATTGGATCCTTGTATTTTTGAAGGACAAGTGGGAGAAGTGGTTTTGATAAAAGTAAAGACACTAGGATATAGTTTGGGGAATTCTGTAGGACTAATACAAACTGTTAATTCTGGTTAGACTTTTGTTTTGGACCCTGTTATCTAAAATCACAGCAGTAGCTGAATAGTGAAGAAGACCCTTCTTGATAAGAAAGCAGTTTGTAAGTTGGGAAACTCCCCTGGCCAGAACTGGGGGTAGAGCAGGCTACAAAAAGAGGAAGTGAGGGTAAGGTTTTATGCCAAGTAGAGTTGGATGAGGTGATAGTCTATACATACTCGGGAGATTTTCAGGAAGACTCTTGCATATGTGTAAGGGGTAAAGGCGGCTGTGCCTACTTGATGACCATACAATGAACGTACATAATTGTATATTGAAAATGACATTAATATCATCAGGGTGTGTTTTTAGTGTGGGAATGAGAAGATAGGTGCTGTTTGGTCAGAACACTATACTCACCCACTCTTCCCAGCAAGGGGCATGGTTTTATTATTATTTTTTAAAACCAATTTAAAGGTTTTTTTTTGGGGGGGGGTGTAAGAGTTGAAAGAATATCTCCCAAAAAGGGAATGTCACATCTGAAATTAGATAACTCTTTTTTGTTGTTAGTATTTGGACTGAAGTGATAGCACAGCGAGTAGGGCATTTGCCTTGCACGCAGCCGACCAGAGTTTGATTCCTCCGTCCCTCTCGGAGAGCCTGGCAAGCTACTGAGAGTTTCCTGTCACATGGCAGAGTCTGGCAAGCTACCCGTGGCATATTCGATATGCCAAAAACATCTCCATTGTGAGACTATCCATGGAGATGTGTGTGTGTGTGCGTGTGTGTGTGTGTGTGTGTGTGTGTATGTTTAAAGTTCTACCATGTAAAAAGGTTTTTTCTTATTTGATCACAGAGCAAAGCTAAGAAACAACCTTGAAATTAAGTCTTAACTCAAATTAACTCCTGGGTTAGAGTAACACATAATTATCACTCTGATCTCTATAATTCAATAGCCCTGTGTATCCTATTAACCTATTAAATTTAATATTTTAAATGATATTTTTACAGTTGAAATGATAAGTCCTATCTTAGATTGCAATCGGTTTTATGAGTAGTACAATCTAAAGAGTACAAAAGAGTACAGAGTGTAACTTTTACCACTCATGTGTCCCAGATCTAATCTCAGTTTTCTCAACTGGCCATCTCGCCCCCTCAGTTCTCCAGGATTTCCCAAGGGAACGCCTCTGTTTATGGCCGTTAAATGAAACTAGGTAGCCAGCAGTAGGACAGGGGGCCACAGAAAGGAAGTAGGTTAGAAGGGGACTATGGTTGGATCAAAATTTGAGAAATACTGGTCCATAGAAACAAGGCTTTTCACCACTGGCATTTAATTAGTAACACCTTTGCACTGAAATTCCTTTAGTCTATCACTATGTCTCAACTTTGAAGTCTTTGCACATGCTTGGAATAATTTTCCTTCGCCCAATGCTCCAGAATTATCACTACTCTCTTCTCAAGTATCAGCTGCTTTTTCTTGGGATGGTTGTAAGTATTGATTAGGCACTCAAAATTAGGCACTCTTTCTTCTGTCCCACAGATTACATGCTGATGGTTTTTATTTTTCCCAAAGAAGTGGAGCGTAACCATTATTTAATTTTTAACAAACTTTCATTATTACTTTTTGAAAGGGTGGAATGATTACATGGCAATGACAGTTCAATGGTGAAATACAGTGTTCCAAATACATTGCAATGCATGTTTCTCCCTTGCATCCCCTACAATATCAGAAGCTACATGAAGGTAAAGGCTCTGGAAACCTCAGAGCCTTTGCAACTCTTTCTTCTGTCCTCTTGCTCCTTTTCTCCATGCTCTTTATTGACACTTAGTGATGTGCGAATAAGTCCTAGAGGCTTGAGGGGGAAGCAAAGGGAAAGACTCTTGATATGGTGATTTGGAAGATAATGAATTATTAACTCATTTTTTTCAATTGACGGAGGAATCTATAATGTTTGTAGTCTAGTCCAAGCAAAGTGTAAGATTAGGTGAAAGTTAGTTATGATATGCGGAGTGTTTATTTGAGGGACAAGGGTTAGAACTAAATTTTGTATCCACAACCACATTAAGCAAAATTAATTGATTTCACAAATTTGTGTACACATATCTAAATATATGCAGAATCTTGTAATAGGAAAAGCAAAGTAAGGAGAGTGACTATTTATTTCTCCAAGTCAGGTAAACAAAACCGTAATCTACTTTCTACATCACCATATTTGCATAAAGGAAAGGCTGTATATTGCTCCAAGTGGGAAATGGAACTATCGGATTAAATTTTAATTGAATATTATTATATTTTAAAATTCAAATTGCTGTATCAAATATACATAAATATGATTTTCTCTTTTATTTTCTTCCAAAAGGCAAAAGACAAACTTCATAGATCAGAAATAATCTTCATGCATGGTTTTAGGATAGTCAGAAAGACTTTCAAGAGTTCCTTTATATCCAAAGCAGGGATCTGACATTATCTCCTCAAGGTGAAATAACCTTAAATGCCCTGACATTTGCACACTGGCTTTCTCTTTGATCTGGCTGTAGTTCCAACTAATTATTTGAAAATACCTTTGCTATTTCCCTGCATCCTTGTGCCTATATTATTTTATGGTCATCTCATCAGCACTCAGCCTCCCCCACCAATCACATGTAAACTTAGAGAAATTGTAATATTCTAAGGGAAATGCTAACTTTATGTTGAAAAATCAGGGTAGAGGTTTTTGAGTTGTATAAGATCAGAGAGAAAATACTACAACAATACCAAAATTTTACCTTTTTTTCTCTCTTGTTTGATTATTATGGGCTCTCATGCGACAGGAGGTTGCTGAATCAGGAGACGAGTTGAAACAAAAGTTAAGTCCAGTGAAAAATTTTCTTTTAAGATTGGCAAGAGTTCTGTAGGCAAGTATGTCAGTTAGGGGTGACTTACGTATGCAGTTGACAGAACCACAATCAGTGATAAGAGGCAACCAACTGCAGTAATGAGATACCCACAGGTAACTGGACAGTTCAAGTTTCAGTCTTCCGAGTTCCACGTAGTCTAGTGACTCCACAATTTCATCAGTGCTCAGGGTGTTCTAGATTTTCAACTTCATCCTTTTGATAAAAGAGGATGAAATTGGGAAAGTTGGTCCACCCCAAACCTGTATCTTTGCAGTCAGGGAGAAGAGAACCAGGAGGAAGTCTTGGTGACTCTGTAAGGAACGCCAGATTTCTGAGAGCCCAGGATTCTTCCAGCAGTCTCCTGGGACCAAAAGTAGTAGTGACATGGAAAATGTTCTGCACAACACTTACTGCCCTGTGGAGTAGGAGGGCAGCCATGCTTGGCCACACTGAATAACAGTTTTGTGTTTCTTTTCCTTTAGAGACTAAAGTTATTCTGAGGCAGGGATATTAATCCTGTACTTCCATGTGAACTACATCATGCAAGAGGATACTTGATGCAGACCTCTGGTCCATTTGATCCATCAGCTATGATTACTTAGGATAAAACTTGCCAAATAGCAGACATACTTGACCCTTTGTAACACTTATGTTATTCTTATCATACTTGGTAATGTTTAATCTCTTTCCATCACATCCCTCTGTCTCTAGTGACTAGTAGACTATAGAGCATGTTTCTTTCCTTGGTTTTAAGTAGAAACATCTCTTTTTTTTTGCTTTTTGGGTCACTCTTGGCTCTGCACAGGGGTTACTCCTGGCTCTGCACTCAGGAACCATCCCTGGCGGTGCTCAGGGGACCATATGGGATGCTGGGAATCGAACCTGGGTTGGCCGACTGCAAGGCAAACGCCCTACCCGCTGTGCTATCGCTCCAGCCCCTTAAGTAGAAACATCTCTTGAGTGAACATCTCTTCTCTTCCTACATAGTTTACCTTGTTCATTTTAGCTTGAGTACATTTTTTTTGAAGTTTGCATTCACTGTGCTATCCGTCCTTCAGACCCTGATGGCTTTGGGTTGCTCATTGGGTGGATGTATCACCATGAACCTGATTCATTGTGAACTTATGTTAAAGGTGTCCTATGTCAACCTTTCCTTCATCTTTTGATGGTTCCTCAAGACAAAATGTAAGCACATATGGTGAGGATTTTTTTCCACTGTTAAAATAAAAATAACATGGCATTATAACATTATATAAGTTTGTAGTGTGAACATCAACATACAAAATCATGGTAATTGTTTTTCTCTGGATTATTTCACTTATTATAAAACTCTGTATGTCCACCAATGTGGTTGAAAGATTTCATCATTCTTCATAGTTAAATAATATTCCATTATGTACATGTACTGCATTTCCCCCCAAATAGACCAGTGAATGGGTGTTTAGGTTGTTTTTAGTTCTTGACTTTTGTAAATAAAACTGTAATAGATGAGGAGGGTGTAGCCATCTTTTCAAATTAGTGTTTCTGTATTTTGCAGGTACATATTCAGAAAGAGGATCAGGTGTATTGTATTTCTATTTTTAATTATTTGGAGAATCTTCATACTGTTTTCTGTATGACAACAGTTTATGTCCCCATCAAGAGTGTATTTCTTTTATTTATAAAAAAAATGAGGTACCATGGTTAACAGTACTAGTAAAGACAGAATTTTGTGCATAATCCAATCCAACATCTCTCTTCTCCTTTCCAGTATTTCTTGTTTTGTTTTGGGAGTCACATCCGGTGGTGCTCAGGTGCTATTCCCACCACAGTGCCTAGAGGTCCACCCTGGGGTGCTTGAGATTCAAACCTGGAGATTTCTCATGCTCAGCCTGTGCTCCAACATTTGCGTCAGCTCCCTGGTCCCCATGCTTGTCTTTAGAAGGCAGTCATTCTTGGAAGTGAGAGTATAAAGTCCTTTTATGTTTTTAAATAAAGTAGCATGGTTTACAAAGTTACTCATAGATAAGTATTAGTCATATAATGTTCCAGCACCCATCTCAGCACCACTGTCACCTTGGAACACCTCAGTGTGCCAAATTCCCTCTCACCTCTCACCTTGCCAGGTGCATTTTTAATTTTGGTTAAATACAGAAACACTAATTTGAAACTGGAAGCCCATGTTTTCAGTGTTGGCTGTTTTCAATGTGCTCGGGCAGAGTAAAGTACTGCCCCCAGTGTTCTCATGGCATTCTGTGGGCATTTCCGCTTCCTAATTCTTTGGGCCTTAGGTGATTTCAGTAGGAAAAAAGGGTTAAAATTATTTTTAAAATAGGATTAAAATTATTTTGAGACAAATAATAGTCCTGTGTATCTAAAAATTAATCATGGTCTGCAGAAATCTGATTAGAATATAGTATAAGTATAGTCTTATGAAATATCCCTCTTGGAGTGAAGAAAACTTTTCAGATGTGTATGAGTTCGACCTGGGCTCAATCTCTTGGCTTATGCTCTATTTCCATTTTCCTCAATGCCCAGCTATTGCTGTACAAAGTTGATAGGCTCTGAGTCACTTATGATACTTTTGCTTTTGTACTGCCAATGGCCTGGCCTCTCCAATTTTCTGGTTGAACACCCTTTCCTGGAAAAGTTCACCTTTTGATCATATTATACTTTGCTCTGCCTTTTCTCCAAGACTTTTATTTCGTACTTTCTGATTGTCTAGGGCTGTATCTTTCAAAACAAACTTTTGAGTTTTGATATATGCCTCAATTAAAAAAAATACACAAATACTTGAAACATAGATCATTCATCAGTCAGTGCATTTTACCCCAAGAAAGTCATGAGTTTATAGCTGTACTCAACAGGTGGAAAGTTAAGGCCAAGTATGCAAAATACAATGAATAAAGTTAAGTATAAAGCTACCCGTGGCCTGCATGATATTCTATGGAATGCATACTTATTTATACCATGTCAAGTCATATTTTGTAAGTGGAGAAGATGAAGTGTAGAGAATTCCAAGTTAAATCACAATGTATACAGTAGTAAAAAGCACAGATGTAATGTAGAATAGTCAGTTTGGAAGAGTACAGTAATTTTATAAGAAAATGCATTGGCCAAATATCCTACTAGAAATTTTGATTCCATCATTCAACTCCTTATTTCTTGAGATAAAAAAATCTTCAATGGCTAGGACCCTGAGATGTGATCCCGGGGGCCGCACGTGTGTTCGGCCTCTCCGCAGCTGCATGAGCGTGAATCCAGACCCAGCAAAACTTCTTTTGGCATGGGCAGCTCCTCGCAGAATGTCTCCAGCCTGAGAACTAAGCCGCGGCCCCATGCCCGCCCAGGAGGGGAAAGGTACTTCTCTCTCTCTGCCTCTTCCTTTCCCGGGATGAAGGGCGTGGTGACCGCCATATTATGACGACCACAGATGGGGTTTACAAGCTTGCAATGATCCAGTATCTGGAAGAAATCTCCCTGGACTTAGTTGTTAAAGTACAGAAATCCAAAACCGCGCGGCTGCTACCACGCGACCTCATTTCTCTTCACAACAGGTCTGACTCTAGTGGGGTGCTCCTAATAATAATAGTGAGGTTTGTGTTGAAATATTGAATGTAACCAAAGTAAACAGAAAGTAAAGTGAAACTTATCAGTTACAAGGCGAGGAAGGGGGGTCGGGGGTGGGATGGAAGGTTTACTGTGTGGGTTTTTTTTGGTGGTGGGATATGGGCACTGGTGAAGGGATGGTTGTTTCAGCATTGTATAACTGAGACTTAAGCCTGAAAGCATTGTAACTTTCCACATGGTGATTCAATAAAATAAAATTCTTATTAAAAAAAAAGAAACAAGCAAGGTCACCTGTGCTCTCAGGAGGTTGTATGTCTACAATACATGAGATTAAAATAAATTAAAAAAATCTTCAATGGCTCTATAGTTTATAATGACATATTAAATGGAATACTTGTGGCTGAAGAGAGAGTACAGGAGGTTAGGGCATTTGTCTTGCATGCAGTTGGTCCACTTCAATCCTTGGTACCATATATGGTTCCTGAGTATTGAATGATCACTGAGCAAAGAGTCAGGAATAAGTTGTGAGCACTGTGAGATGTGGAGTCTTAGCCCCCCAAATAAAAAATCACTTTCAATATATATGTCCATGTGCTTTCAATTTTACACATCCTGTAGTAGTATGATACAAAAAAGTGCTCATTTAACAATGAACCCAGTTATAGTCTCTTTCCAGAAATAGCATTATGGAAAACGAACACTACGGTTATTACTAAAGTAGCCTGAATGTAAGATATTAATTTGTTGTAGTATTTCTCTCTCCACAACTTTTATCAGTTAACTCATTGACTGGTGAGGAGTATACTGTAATTACAGACCACGAATTCATTTCCTTCTGTGAAGAAAAATGCCAAAAACATTTTAAGCAACTGAGGTATATATATATTTCTAGAATTCAGTATAGTGGAATGAAAAAAGGTAAAGTGTAAATTTAAAACAAATACTAGAGGGCTGGAACGATAGCACAGCGGGTAGGGCATTTGCCTTGCATTCGGTCGACCCAGGTTTGATTCCTCTGCCCCTCTTGGAGAGCCTGGCAAGCTACTGAGAGTATCTCGCCCGCATGGCAGAGCCTGGAAAGCTACCTGTGGCATATCCGATATGACAAAAACAGTAATGACAAGTCTCACAATGGAGACGTTACTGGTGCTCACTCGAGCAAATCAATGAGCAACCTTGATTTGGGGTAACAGTGATACAATGATACAGTGAACCCCCAAATAAAAATAGAATGCTTAAACTTCTAGAAATGATAGCAAACATCCATTTGTAGAAAGCATATAGTTAAATATTCACAAATATGATGTGAAAGATTTGCGCTTCAAATTCCATCAAAGTGGCAAGGAAAACATGATTACAAAATTATTGGCCAGTGTATATGCATTGGCTCAAAAATGAATGTTTTTGAGCACAGAGGTCACTTCTTACACTCTAAGGTTTATATAATCAGCTGACAGATCTTATAACTGCTGTTATCATTGTATCACAGTATCCATTGTTCAAAGATTTGCTCAAGCAGGCACCAATAATGTCTCCGTTTGTCCCTGTCAAGTGCTAGTATAGCCCGATGGCCTATTGGGGTCTTTTTCAGGGTCAGGGAATGAGGACTGTCGCTGTAACTCTTTTTAAGATATCGAATATGCCACAGGTTGCTTGCCAGGCTCAACCGTGCGGGCAGGATACTCTCAGTAACTTGCCGGGCTCTCTGAGAGGGACAGAGGCTTTTGGGGTGGCCTCTAATCGCCTTTATGTATGTGATTAGATGTGTGCAAATTTATGAACAGGAACATATAAGATGATTATATATTAAATATCTATAATAAAATTCTACAAATTTTACTGTGAAAGAATAAAATAAGAGATTGTAAATTATAATGCTAATATTTATTTCTGTTTCACTACCATATTTTATCACTTCCAAAATCCTCATTTTTTGACATATGAAACATCTCTGAAATAAGGGTATCTCTTATAATTATGTGTCATAATAAAATATTTGGAACAAATTTCATTGCTAAGTAATTTATAAAACTACAGGTATATCGTAAAATGAAGTGTCTTAGATTTGATGAAATATAGAACATTGTCAATGCTATGTTAGAGTATGATTTGTTCTAAACATATTTGAATATGTGCTGAAATTTATTCCAATATTTTGAAGTTGTTTTGTGGTCAAATATCAAAGCAAGAGAAAGGATCCTTTATTTATTTCATCATCACAGGGAACATGATTGAAGTGCGAAAAAATTAGTGATTTCTAGATATTTAAGTCTTCTGTCTCAGTTTTCAAGTCTCCTCCTCCCCAAACTAAGAAAAATAGATGAATACTTATGAAACAGTTAAGAACAAACTTTCAACGCAGCAGCTAAAATCTTCTAACGGATTAGTATGCGGTTGTTTCACTTTCTTTTAGTTGACTTGGTTATATTCTATAAGCAAACCACATTTTAGAAGACGAAAATTCTTCGAAAAGCATCCACTTAAACCTGACTTTTTTGAGTAGGTATCTAAAAGATTTCCAGTCACAGCACCTCACGTTTTGGTTCTCACCTATGTTTCAGGAGACCACTAAAGTCAAGTACCTCTGCAGCCTCTTGACCTTCTCCACTGTCATTAACAAAAGAAAAGCAAATCTGTTTTTTTTTGAAATTTTTTTAAATTTTATTTTATTGAATCACCGTGACAAAAGTTACAAAGCTTTCAGGTTTAAGTCTCAGTCATATAATGATCAAACCCCCATCCCTTCACCAGTGCACCTGTTCCCCGACCAAGAACCCCAATATACCCCCCTCCCAGCCTCCCCACACCCCTCTGCACCTGAGTGGCCAATGATATTCACTTTATTCTCTCTATACTTTGGATACATTTAATATTTCAACAGAGAACTCACTATTATTATTTGGAATTTTCCCCCAACAATCAAACCTGCAGAAAAGGAATCACTTGATTGTTTTCCATTGCTAAGAATGAAGATTATAGGAACTCGCGGCCACGTGGTTTTGGATTTCTGTTGTTTTAGCTTAGTTTACAGTCTAGATGCATTTCTAAAAGTCTCTGGGTGCCAAAATGGGTTAGTAGACCTCCCAGATCATAGTTTCTAAGGAGCAGAAGAGCCACATCATGCTTGGCTGCTCCGGATCTCATCTGGATGGAGAGTGTGCCGGTACCATCCCCATCCCATGATCTCTTGCGCGCCACGTCACGACAAGCTCGTACCTCTGGGTTGTGAGTCCTAGAAAATGGTGGATGCCACGTGGGTGCTGCTGCTGCTGCCGCTGCTATCTTCCCGGTAGAAAGAAAGCTTTGGGAGAGAAGATCCTTCCCCCTCCCCGGGCGGCGTGGGGTCGTACCTCAGCTCACAGTCTAGATGCATTTCTGTAAGTCTCTGGGTGCCAAAATGGGTTGGTAGACCTCCCGGATCATAGTCTCTAAGGAGCAGAGGGGCCGTGTCGTGCGTGGTTGCTCCGGATCTCATCTGGGCGGCCAAATCTGGGCTTAATGCTGAGGCTCAAACAATCATTCCCCCAAAACACTCTACATTTAACGTATATGCAATTTTCTACTACTACACAAGTTGTGGACTAAATCAACACAAACTATTTCTTTCCACACAAGTGATATTTTAAAGTGTTTGCAGTATGACTTGTGGAAAGCAAACATAAGCTTGTGTTAGTCTACCATTTCAGAATAGACATCTCTTGTAGATTGCACATATTATAAAGCCACTTGGTTTTGTGTTAAAAATTAAGTAACACAAATTCTTTTAAGCCAAGCAACACAAAGTACTTTATTTTTGCAAGTTGGGTACTCTAAAAACATACCTGTTTTTAGATCTGCAAAGGACTTTTGCCGATCTCTGTACACGTATAACAGAGATCGGCTTGGAGGATGAGGTGTACCAATGTCAACCATATAAGAATAAAGCTTATAATAATAATTGAGAAAAATTGTCTTTTTTAAGAATAAAATTACTTAATATTAATGTAATCTAATAAATATATGAGGCAAGAGAGAGAAATATTGGCAGTTTTTAAAGTGTCTTAAAATCATTTAAAACTTTATTTTGAGTCATTGTGAGAATTTTCATTTGTTTGTAAAATAGTTGAAGCTTATTCAGTGGGACTGTCTTGAAATGTTTTGAGGAATTTGACTATGACTCTAATCAGCATTTAAATGGTTGATATGATTTATTAAGTTTACAAGTTTTGGTTTATTAACTGGTTAAGTGGTGTACAAATGTTTAGAGGAATTGCATTTCTTAGAGTTATATGTTTAATAAATTGGGCATTAGATAAAGAATAAATAATAATGAACATTACATTTCATGCACCATAGTCTCTAAGCAGAAAAAAAATCGAGAAAGCCTAATATGGTGCTACACATGGTAAGTGCCCAATTATTCTATTGATACCATTACCTGCTTTTGCTCAGGTAACTTTTTCTGTCATGTTTTCTCCTTATGCAATAGTAACTCGAATGGGATTTCTTCCTTTGCCAAGTCACTGGTACAAAATTGAGGCAGTGAGAGGAAAATGCAAGAATTATAGGTCGACATTGGAGGACTTAGCTGTTCAACCAACCTTGGGCTGTGCAAAACTGGATGTTCACAAGCATAGTTTTATCAAGTTCTGCTGATGTTAACATAATCGATCATAAGCTGAAAATTCCAGAGCTTTCCACTCAACATTCTTGGTTGAGGTTTGTCACCCAATTTGTATAGACTCGAAACTCTCCTCAGGTTTTGCACTAATAACACTCTGAGGTGGAAAGTTACCTGTATGCTGGCATTTCCCATTAGGATCACACATTCTGAAAGTAGGGAGACTGTAAATCCCAGTGTATATGAAAGCAACTGTCCTGGTGCAGCAAACTTTTGGAACCAAGGAAAGAAAAAAGTCTGTGGTCACATGAAGAGGCCAGTCATTTCATTTGCTCTGGACTATATTAAGGATAACTGTTCTCTCTATTGCTTCAGTCGGCCATGTATTGTAGTTAGGAGAGTGAGAGGTCCACGGTTATATGACAGTTGACCCGGAACTGTTTTTATAGACTAGTCAACATGTAGCTTGGTTATAGCTTGGCTATGTGGTGCTATACTAATATTTGATATTTTGTTTTCATATCACCTCATGGAACTAAATTATAAAACATGAAATAAAAGTTATTATTTTGAACTTTGGAGACTGATTTAAGCTCCCCTTGTCATAGCGTATTTATTGTGAGGCAGAAATGTCCACTGGAGCATCTGCAACAACTCCCTCTTGTTCTGGAAACTGCTTATTCTCATTCCCAATTTTCACCTTAAAAGATGACATGAACTCCAGAGTGTCTGGAGTTTTTGCCCAACCACAGATAACTTCTAACTCTTACCTAAAACATAATAATAATAGTACAATAATAATTACAATAGTGTCAGTGATGATGGCAACTCTTCCAGGAGATAAAGTTATAACAATAGTAACCTCCAACAGTCAGCAAACCTATTTCAGTCTTAGATCCACTATTTTATTTATGTAAAAAGTTTGAGTTAGAAATGGATATTACTGTTTTATTATAGAATATGAAATATGGTTTACACTTCCCACAAAAATTACCAATATCCAAACTCAAGCAAGCTAGCGTTCAAAGAACACAGGGTAGCTATGAGACTGTGGTTCCCTGTTTCAGGCTCACTTTAAAGTACTAACCCAGGATAATCACTAGTGATGTGAGCTGAATACTCACTGCTGAGCACCCCACATCCCCAAGCTGCCATCTTAGCAGATGAAGATCTTCCTAAGTATGTGACTTCAACATGAAGCCTGGTGTGATTGTCTTGCCACACAGCCAGAATGTGCCCTAACTACACACTGATGGCATTATTAATTATCTCTTAGCCTTGAACAAAATGACCCCAAAATGAAGTATCTGGAGAACAGAGAATTTCCATTATGCCATACTGGGTTTAAAGTGAAAAGAGCATATTACTGTCACAAACGCAATAATACAATGGCTGGGGGTGGGTGAGTGGCATGAAATATGACTAATTTTTCCACGTCTACTTATTTAAGCGTTGTGAGACCTTAGGTGTAAGTTAGGGAACTTCTCTATACTTTGTTTAACCTGTAAAATACGGATAAAGTACCAATATTACAAGGCTGCTATAGGAATTATATGCACTGAGAAAAGTACCTCACAGACAGTCTTAAATGTTCAGTAAATATTATTAAATACTATTCAAATGGGTCTCATGATAATATTATAGTCACAAATGAACTGCTTTCGTTTAGATGGTTTAAAGCCTCCTTTAGATGCAGGGTTAAAAAATTGCATTATCTATTATCTGAGAATCTCTTGCTCCCATTTTTCTTTTTTACTGTGTTCATTAAATTTGGTGAAGTTAATGGTACACACATTGCCAATAAAGCTCAAATATTCTGTAATCAGCTCTTCTCTGCCCATTTCATGAGTATGTAGCTTCTCAGCCCAGAATACCCATTGTGTTAAAAGTGCAGTGAATTCCTGTTCACTTTTGATTGTAATGATCTGAATCAAACAGAAAACCTTGATCCAAGAAGATTTGGGCTTTACAATTATTTTGTACCTTACATGATCTGCACACTCAAAATAGGAATATCTTTGAATTGAACATATTTTTCTTTTCAGAAAACAGAATTCTTTTAATTAAAAACATTTAAAAATTTTTCAGTATGTGTAATTGTTAACACCTGCTATGTGTTACCAACAGCTGTTCCTTACTTACCTAAGGGAACTGTTATAATTATTCTATAAGCTTACTGGAATGGCATTTATCAAGATAGTTGGGAAACTTTACTTCGTGACTTTGTATGTATTATTTGGTATTTCTTTCAAGCTCTTCCCCTATTGCAGCTCTACATCCTACCCCATCTACGCAACACAAAAAAAGTCCTTTAGGACGCTGAAATGTTTTTTATAAAGTTTGCATGCTAGGGACTAGAGAGATAACGCAACAAGTAATGTGTGTGTTTGTCTTGCACATAGCCAACCTTTTATCAATTCCCAGCACCACCTATGCTCCCCCAGTTTGATCAGGAGTGAGTCCAAGTACAGAACTAGATACCCCTAAGCACAACTGGATGTGACCCCCAAACAAATAAGAGTCTCTGTGATGCTACTGAAATTACATGTAATCTATAGCAAAGGTTCCCAAATCTATTAGGCCAACCAGCCCCCTTTCCAGACGCAAAAGTCACTACATGGGCAACCCCATCCCTGGGAGTCTATTTTTGTTAATGGAACAAACAGAAAATAACCCTTACCCCAACACCCACAATTTTGCCCAAGGCTACTCAAGTCATTCCAGTGTCCCCTGACCCCCACCTTGGAAGGCATATTATCACTCATGTTGGGAAACACTGTCCTAGAGCTTTGTAAAATTTACTTTTTTGAGTTTTAGTGAGGTATCCTTATAATATCCAACATGAAAGTCTTGCATGTTAATTTTAAATCCAAAAGCATGTCTTTTGGAAATACTTTACTTTTCTAATGCCTTGATTTCAAAGGAAGCTGTAATGTAATGAGTTTTCTTTTCTTCTGACCACTTCGAAAGACTTAGAAGTAGTAGACTCCCTGTATTCTATGTTTTATGATACTAATCATGCAATTACCTACAGGCATGTATTAAATATGACACTGGTTTCAGCCAAATAATGGGCCAATTGCAAACAATGAATAAAGAGAGGCAGCCCCATTTATAACCACTGTTTCAACAAAGCGCTATTGTAATCACGGTGATCAGAGGGTGACTCATTAATTAATTGATGTTCTTTATTATGTGCTATTGAGTTAATGAGTAATTTGTGTGTGATAATTCTCTGAACACATTGATTACTTGAGATATTTTGTGGAGCTTTCATACCAGTGACATGTTGAATAGGTAGAAGATGGAATTTGTTTTTGTGCTCATTATCAGGTTGGAATGAGTACAAACCAGTGCAAACACACATCAAGCTACTCAAGAGCTAAAGCATCCTAATCCTGCCCCACCCCAAGGCGGGTGCTTCAAACAAGGCCTGGCTCATAGTAAGTATGTACTCAATAAATGTTCGTGGAAGTAATAGTTGTATTAAAGCTGCTTTCTATTACCTTAAGTTGCATTAAAATTACAGTTAAGAAATATCTGTAATAGTGTTTTTAAGAAAAATAATCAACAGGCTTTCACTAAAATTGTATCCTATCTTAATGGCCTATTACACAAAACATGCTGATTGTTTTTGCAACTTACTGAAGTGAACACTAAACATGTTTGGCCTATAACATTACTGTGAAATTGTTTAAGCAACTAGGCAGCGTGTTTTGCTTAAAGTGATAGTTAAAAGGAAGCAGCTCGCGTCGTATGTTTTACTACAGATGGAATTTTCAGCCCTCTGCTTCAGTGAAAGCCCATCTCTTCATGGGAAATTTGTGATTTTGTCTGACAAACAGCAGCATCAGTGCTTTTAGAAAGATCATTTAAAATTTGTAGAACTTCACAAAATTACAACCAGCAATTGCTACCTTCATTTTTGACAGTTTTCTTTTCCCCACAGAAGTAAATAGTGGTAAACTCCCTAGCTCAGAGATAACATTTGGAGGCAACAGTTGAGAAGTTTTGCCCGTGACTGTTAACGATTTCTCTTCGGAAAGGAAACAGACTATTTTCCTTTCTCATGGACTTGAGAGTGTGTTTTCTAGATATCACCTTAACTTTTGGCAATTAAGTGCAATCAAATAGTGTAATACCCCTTTTATTAAAAACATAAATCCAAATATGAAAGAGGAAAGAATCCAGCAGATATTTATTAAGCAAGATGAAAATGAAATTACAAACACAGCTTTGAAACTCAGCTCTCGCCCTAGGAGAGCGGGGTGCCTGGTCTTTCGTCATAGTCTGTGGGAGAAGCATCAAGGAAAGCAGCTGTCACTATTTGAGAAGCCAGAGTTCCATCAGAGGTGTCCTGCTTGAGGCATCGGATAACAAGCTAAGTGACAGCAGGTCTGCACAACACAAAGAGGACAGTTGACAACAATTCAGGGTCTCTTGAGTAATCCAGACAGTTGGCTTAGTACTTCAGGTCAAAAGTACGACTATTTATGGGCAATTAGCTATGAAATGGCCACCTTGTTTCACAATTTTAAGGAGTTTATAGATAATCTGAGGAGATTAAGGCCTTAAGCTTTAACCCAGGTGAGTAATTTCGCATGTAGTGAAAAGCATACAAATTCATTTTCAAAGGATTAAGCAAAAGAAAGACCACGTTTGGTCTTCGGGTGGCAAGGATAGTTGAATAGTGACAAGGGGCTGAGAGATTTGCTCCCAGTCCACAGTCACAATTTGGACATGGATACTCATCTGTAAAACCTTTCAACCTAAAAACTGTCATTTGAATATATGGCAACAATTACAGTTCCACATCCTTGAGACTGTCAAGCAAATTGAGGGGGGACTAGCCAGCACAAGGTCACAGGTGAAAACTTTTTCCCTCTCTCCTCTCCTGCTTTGTTCTGTTCAGTTTGGTTTCATTGGGGTGACGCAAGTCTTTTCATGAAATAAACATAAGGCCCTAAGCTAAAAATGTGGTTAATTTGTAGGCCCCACATAGCTCTTTTGGACATTTCTTTTCATTATATCTCAAATTTGAGGAACATGTGATTTTTGAACACTCTTAACCATGAAGCATTTGTCAAAAATACATATCATTCACTTTTCACAGAACCATATTTTTTAAATGAGAGGCAATATCCAGATTAACATGCATGTTCATATAAAGCTTTGTTTTAAAACAATTCAAATTCACACCAGCAGTATTTTCAGCTTAATGTTTTGGCCCCAAACCAAGACTTCAAGTATTAACATTTAATTTTCATCTGCAATGCATTTATTGGCAGGACCAAAATATGTATGTATGTAACACTGGGAAATACTGTTTCATATACAAATGAGTAAGGGTAAAGAAGAAAACACAGCACTAAATTTGCACTAGTAAAATTATGCTCCGTTATTCCTGGGTGGAATTAGATTTCTTGAAAAGTAATTTTGTTATAAGGAGCAGCAAAAGCAAAAACCCAAAGTGTGAGCTGCCCAGAAAAGTTGGGGGGAGGTGGAATTCATACTCTCAATTTCCTTAATGATAATTTAAATAATCATTCTTCATAAGGTTTGTTTCTAGTCGGCTTTATCAGTTACAGGGTAGTTATCGTGTAGATATTTCACCTTAAAAATGGATTGATAAGTGTTCCTTAAAGTGTGATGCATTTATGAGTGCGTAATTATTTAAAGTGGGGAGAGAGTAAGATACATCAAACTGGTAAAGTGTTTACTTTAAATGTTAAAAGAAGTAGCAGGTAAATACAGAAAAATATATAATCACAAATTCTCAGCTTCCTATCAATCCTTTTGTTTCTCTTCTTCTAGAAGATTCTATGAGCATTAAGTAGCTCTAATCAAAAGTAACCTCACTATAGCATCAGTGAACATAATCATGATTTCAGTAGATTCACACTCAAGTTTATTTTAGTGCCATCAATTTATCAAGCCATAAATTTATTAAACCTTTAGTGTTTGTGGAGAGTCGTGGGCAAATTTTGTATATGAAATGTATCACTTTAAAATTATCTGATAATTCTTATAATACTTCTTAAAAGTAACCTTTTGGAAAATTTTTACATGATAACCAAAGGCACTAGTACACAGAAGAGGTGAATGGCCAAAAAAAAAGAGAAAAGAAAAAAGCTATTGTATAGGTAAAGAGCACACACACAAAAAGATATTAAAAGGATAATGTTAAGCCTTCAAGTTATTCTAAAAATGGCACTTTTCATGTTGGTATAAAATGAAAGTGCTTTAAAATGAAAATTTTATGCATTTTTTAAAGCTGATCTTTAACCCCCTGAAAATAGGAGGTTATAATGAGAACACCGAGACTCTAAATCATAGTGTGATAATAGTGGGTGCTGCTAAATTGCTCTGTGTGTGTCTTTATTTTTTAGTATTTTCAATGTTGATAGACTTGCTTTATCTATATGTGTATCGCTCGTGAGATTTGCTCTTCAATTCTTTACTAGAAAGTTACAGCTCATTTAAAATAGCTGGTCGATAGAGAAAGCATAAATATACAGTAAGTTTAAACACTGATTGTACTAAATGCAACAATACAAAGAAGCAAACAGAACACAAATGGTAACACAATAAAACTGTATTACATTTGTGCTTCAAATATTACAATACATTATATACAATAGTCCAAAATAAACATCTCATGCCAAGTGACACAAAAAAACGAATAGCAAGCAAAAAAATTCAGCAATATGTACATTACTTTTTTTTTCTTTAATAATAAACATTCAACTCTGAACTGGGGCAATTTTACTACATACAGATGCAGTCCGCCTTTTATGCCATATAACCATCCTGCTTTTCTATATCTACGCTATTCAGTAGGTTCCTGTGTCAATTCTTATATACATGTGGAGCAAAAAAGATAAAAGAATGGAGTGCTTTGTATTCTTAATGGGGTGCTGTTGATCGATCAGCGAACCTGGGGTGCATAGCCTTCTTTCATTAAACCTTCCTCGTAGTCCGTCTGGCAAAGGATCATATTATTCTTTAGGAAAAATTTGTCACCCACACAAAATCTGAAAATATGAGAAAAAAAATAAAACGTGTTAAAACCATTTCATCCAGCCCTACATATTACAATATTTACTTATTTCAATAATAATAATAATAATCATTATTATAATGACAATAATCATCATTATTAATAATAATTTCACATGGTAATCCCCTGAATTGAAAGTTTGGTTAAGAAAGCAGCCTTGATTGTCAAAGTTAAACCATTTAGTGCATTTAATGAAACAATTGCAAACTTGAAATCCTAACTTTACACATACAAATAATAGGAACTTCAAGCAAAACAGCATGGGAAGCAAAGGTGATTTTTCTAAAAAAAAAACACCCTGAAAATAAAAAAGAATTGATTTATATTTACACTCATTGGAATGAAAGAATGATAATATTTCACAGCAGCAGTGATGGAAGGTATCAGCAATGGCCATTTATCCACATAATAGAAAAGGTATGAAAATGAATCGAACAATTAGAAAATAGCTCATCTCAAAGCTTCCTGTTTAATGTTTTCCTTTACTCTAGTATTAAAATGTGATTTAATTCTAGTAATTTGGAAGTGATTGTGCTCAAGTGAAAGTTGTTTTAGCATTAAGCTCTGATGCCTAGCTATATTCCTTTGGTTGTGACAAGTTCAACAACTATAAAATAGTAAATGCCATTTTTTCACACATTTCCAATTAAACCAAAAAGAGCAACCTGAATGCAGTTCTTAGTATTTATGTGATACATAAACTATTTCCAGTAGAGCATTATGTATTTTACTCTATAAAGCTCTGTTTAATGTGCAAGATTGTAATGTTTTTAATAAGTGCTCTTTTGTACAATTTCCCAGTGGTGATACTTTGGACACAATTAAGGTCAGAAATAAATGCTTGTGCTGTTTCCGGTACATTTAACAATAAAGTAACTCTGGGGAGATCTGTATATATTTTTAATTGTAACCATTTAACCTTCAAACAGCAACGACTGGTAGATTTGACCCAGGAAAACTACTTGTAATTATACAAGTTGACCTCCCGGACCTTTGATAGTGGTCTCTCTTTATCAGATAGTCAATTTCCAATGATGTTCAAGCAGAAATCTTAGTGGACAGATTAAATTGTGGAGTGAAAGCCACCCTTTAATGTTTTGTGAAGTTGAAGGTTTAAATGAGAAGCAGTTGGGCTGATTTACATTTGCAAAGATTGGAATGCTAGACAAACAGTGAACCTATTTATTTTCCAACTGGGTAGCTTTGGAAATTTATCCTTATTTTAGCTAAGTAGATAGAGGGGGAAAATAGTGTAATAAAAAAAAAAGTAGATTGAAAAGAATTAGCTTTCCTCTTAAAGGAAAATTGGTCTGTTTATTTGTGGAATTTACTTTTTTTTCCCCAGGATTACTGCCTGCTGATGATGTTGATTGAAAGTACAGAGTATGCTCTGATCTTGAAATCCTGGAGTTTTTTTGTGGTGAAGGTTATGAAATACAATGAACTAAGTATATCTTCTTTCTTACTAGTGGCAAACTATCAACTTTAAATATTGCACATAAAAAGTGGTGTTGGAATAAGCCAGATATGTTGAATAAAAGGAAATACTTTCTTTGTTTAGAGGCTTAAGTAGCTAGAGACTGATCATTGATGGAAGATGAAATAAAATAGCATGTATAATATATTTGATCACTAATCAAAATGATCAGCTTATGTTACTCTTAAAATTAATTTGAATGACTAATAGGCTAGGAATAAAATATCATATAACAATTAATATACATTAATATACAAGATGCAGGATGTATTTTATACTGTGCCCAAGTCACTTATCTATAAGAAGAAACAGCTATTGCTATAAAAGTTATATGGATTACGGGGGTGTTTAAATAAATATATGAAAGTCAGAGGCATAGGGCAATGTAAAAGATTCAAATCTAAACTCTTACACTTATGATACTGAAGATGAATTTTTTTGTCTTAACTGTTTTATGAGCAACTTTGGGGTAGAAATATGTAAAACTTATCTTGGTTTTTTAAAGGACTGGGGTGATAGCACAGTGGGTATGGCATTTGCCTTGCACTCGGCCAACCCGGGTTTGATTCCTCTGTCCCTCTCGGAGAGCCTGGCAAGCTACCGAGAGTATCCCGCCTGCATGGCAGAGCCTGGCAAACTACCTGTGGCGTATTCAATATGCCAAAAACAGTAACAGCAAGTCTCACAAAGGAGACGTTACTGGTGCCCACTCAAGCAAATCGATGAGCAACAGGATGACAGTGACAGTGACAGTGACAGGTGTTTTAAAAGTAGATAATTAAAAGAGCCACCTCTCTCTAAAGTGCATACACTTGCTGAGAGAGAAAATAGATAATTTTATTATTTTCATGAGATGAAAAATCTAAGGGTTTCAGCACTTTAAAAACACATCCAAGTCCCCACAGTTAGGAGGTATGTGGTTAGAGGAACTTTGGCCCTGGATTCAAGACTCATTCTTTTAATCTGGAAGTACTAATGCCTGTAGAGATTTTTATGTTATTATTCACATAATTTAAAAAAGGTCTCCCTACCATTCAGTGAGATAGTGGCAGCATAAAGGAACTTTATCTAGGATATTTCTTTCTAAACTATTTTGTTTACTAATATGGTGTCAACTGGATAAAGTACATTTCATGTGCATTTCAATTTATACTTAAAGGTCAAGATAAAACAGAACATGGGTAAGGAATGTCACACTTACACATAGAACTCAAAAAAAAAATGGGCCTGAAAGCTCTGGGTAAGGAGATTGTGACTGGTAGAGCCATTAGGATTGCTTTCCTCCCTAACAATGTCCCCCACAGAAATGAAAACACGAGAGAGAACAATGCAGTTATCAGATGCTTCACACAGTATTACTGACTTTTGGAAGAAAGGTTTAAATTCAATATTATATACATTCATTCTGAGCTTTTGCTTTTTTACACACGTAAAAACAAAATAAAAGCCAGTGGATGTCATAAGTACATGTCATGTAAGTATATTATATACTTCAGATCGACAGGCTGAAATTCCTGCAGGTAAACTGATCATCTCCTTTGTCATCTAATAGTTTGTGGTATAGTCACATCAATTAATTTTGTCTTCACTAAAACTTTGTTGAGAAATAATACACCCAAAGCATGAAACCATTTCATCTTGTTGTACAATCAATGAGTGGTAATTTCTAGATATTTTGGAGTGATGCTAGTTGAATCTATATGATTTTATAGACCTGAGAATTAATTCATAAGACAGGTCTATAAAGTCTGGTGCTTAGCACAGTTTTGAGCGTGTTGGAAGACACCCCTCAATGTTGGGCTGGGGTGAGTATAGGACTCTGGTGCATGCCAATTTCCAGCAGGACATGGGCCCTGAGCACCCCGTGGGGCACCTACAGAGGCCCCGGCACCTCAGGGTCCCAGCAACATTGCAAACTCACTGAACTTCTTGCCTACTTGGCCTGAATCACATGCACTGGGTCATTTGAGCACTAATTGGGAAGAACCATCCCCCTCTTCCAAACCAAAAGAACAGTTTCACTTTCTGTCTCCTCTTCTGGTTAGTGCCGGTGGGTTACAATATTTTTCTATCTCACAATACTTTTACTTTGGAGGGAGAGGGTTTCCTCTAGTCTGTGTCTCTACTGCTCCCCGTCTGATTCAGCATCCTCGGTTCCTACACAAGATGGGAATTTTGATACTGCACTTGGACTTCAGTGCGAGAAATCAAGTGGCCATTCATGGCCTCAGCAAGATGGCCTGGAAGTAATGGACTGTCTGTCCCCAACAATCTCTTCCTGCAGCAAGTTATCAACCACCCAAAGCCCCCATACTGTTGTCAGTTCATCAAAGCTTCAGGCACTCTCTCTTTACATTCATGACCTTGTAAAAATACTGCCGCTGGGTTCAAAGAGTAGAACCAGACTGTCATCCAGTCTCATGTTTACCATTTTTGTGAATTTCTTTTTTGGGGGGTGGGGGTTTGCTCCCAACAGTGCTCAGGGGACTCAGGGAATAGTCAGGCAGTGGGACCAGCCAGCAGTTTAGAACTAAGGCCCTGTACTGGTGCAGACCAACAGGGCCAGTCCAGCTGCAGGCTCTCGCCAGGTGATGCCAAGAAAACCAAGTAATGTTGGGCTGGAACCTGAGTCAGGAGCATATACTGTCTCCATTCCTCAAGCCGTCCATTGCATCTTGGGTAAAATAATGAGTTCTTATGCCTTTTTTTTTCGGGTGTCTAATGGGTTTGTCCATGTTGACCAAAACAGTGTTTGGTATTTGATCAGTAGGCCTTAAATATATATATATATATATATATGTATATATATATATGTTTTCCCCATGTTTTGCTAGAAGTGCTTCCAAAGCATGTCTAGATCTCCCTGATTTTCCCCCATCTCCTGAAGTTCTCAATATTTTTTCATTTCCATAGATCGTGCCCACTGCATCCCACTCAGCTCCAAGAACACGTCTGAATGCTGTGCCATGTACTTCAGCATTTCAAGCCTTCTCATGAGTGATGAAGAGATCACTTAATGTGGACAGTAGCCTGGAGTCAGTGCTCCAGGAGGTACATTTTTTTTTACTGAAAACCCTCATAAAATGCACTCAAACATGAAATAATACTGGTGTCAAGACAGATGCACTCAAGAAAGAGTTTTAAATAACAAACATGTTTGAGATGCAGAGAGTAAGTTTGTATTCAGTTGGGTTTGTATTCATTGATGCCCTCTCTTCCTGGATTTCTTCTGTCCCTCTTTCCAATTTCCTTACTCCACACTCCCTCCCAAACTCCCTGTCATCTCTGAGAACATGGAGTTCCTTCTCGTTTCCTGAGCTCAGGGAATAACTTCACACATCCCTGGCCAGCACGAGCTCCACAGGTCCAGAAAACTTTTCCCTCATCTCCTCATTCTCATCAGACAGCCCTCTAGAAGCTCGGCCGGGCTGAAGGTCTGCTCTGAATCCCAGGACATCAACCTGCTGACCACACATCCTCCAGAGTTCTGGATGCCTCAAGGAGAAAAACTAGATTTTATCCATGTCTGTTTCCCCAAGCCTAGCAAAGTGCTTTTGTACTTTAACAAAAGAAAATGAAATGTTATGCAGCTCTACATATTGGAGGCGATTTCATTATAAACCTGTTGCTTGGGTTCCTTTTCTCATAAAACCATTATTCAGTTTTAGAGAATTTCCAAGGGGCAAAGAAGAGGGTCTTGTTCATCTCTCAGATATTAATTTATTATAACCTATTACATAGAATTTTTCTATTCAGAATAAAATTCAAGTTATTGTACAGGATGCCCAAAATAAGTTTTCTCTGGCCAAGCTTTTAGATCTTTAATTCAGGATTCACATTTTTAGTCATACTCCTCACTAAAAACCAGAGAAGCTTTAACTAGGAGCATGCAATCCAGAAAGATGGTTATTACTTCTATTTTAGAAGTAAGAAATAATTGCCAGATAAAATTCAAAATATTTATAGTATCAAAAATTCAGCTGTTAGCATGGTTTGTTTAAAGGAAAGTGCCTAAACATTGATGAGTTGTCTTGATTTTTACTTTAAAAGATGCAATATCTCTTGAAATTATTTAAGAAAGCAAGAAAGAAATATATCTAGAGCTCTTATTTTATAATGATGTATTCACTATAGAATTATTTTGGGGCTTGAAAATTAAGTTTTACAGTAGTTTGTTTTTTTGGGGGGGATGCACACAGATTGTGTGAGCCACATGCAAGGCAAATGCCTCACTTGCTGTACTATCTCCGTGGCCCTATAATATTTTTGAACCTATTTGCTTCTCAGTCAGTTATCTTGACTTCCTCTCTTCCCACTAGGTTGAAAGTGTATTTTCTCAGGTAGGAACTTTAAAATGTCCAAGCACAAAAATTCTCAAAAATGTTTGTTTCCATGACAGTTTTTATTTTGTCACAAGTTTATCATTCCTCCTTTCAAACAGTTAAGTCTGGTACTGTTTTTTAAAATATTGTGCAAAACTGGGACCGGACTGGTAGAACAGTGGGTAGGGCACTTACCCTTCAACCTTTAGCACCCCATATGGTCTCCTGAGTCCCACCAGGAGTGATCCTGGAGTGCAGAGCCAGGAGTAAGTCCTGAGCACTACAGGCTGTGCCCCTCAACTCCCCCAAATGGTGCAAAACTATGACAAAGATGTGACTACTGAAAATACAGGCTCCTGTGATCTAGGGCCTTTTTTGTTGAGAAGCTCCTGCATTGAAAAACCTGTACTTGGAGTAACAAAATTTGTCTGCTTTGCTTGACTGATGAAGATGAGCTGACTTCTTGCATTAAAGAAGTTTGTCTTGTAGGGACTGAAGTGACAAGACAATAACTAAGTGCTAATTGTGCATAACCAGCACTAAAGATATGCAGTCCCATTATGGCATGTAATAAATGAAGCGAACACAGAAATATATTGGGTGCTTTCATAATGATACTAGAGTAGTATTTTGCAGCCATAAGAATGTGAACAGTTTTAGAGTCAAAATTTAGGAGTGTTTGTCTTACTTGACTGAGTTCAACTGAGGAGGTAGACTTAATTGTGAATGCGACTTTTTATTTCAGTGGAGAAATAAAATTGATATATGATTTGTAAATAGCACTAACAACCTACAATTACTTTGCATCATAATAGAATTTAGGTTGGCTTTAGCACTTGAGTGATGTCTGAATTTTCTGTATAGAACATGAATAAAAATAGGTAAGCTTGCATTATTAGAAAAGTGGACAAAGGGCATTAGCAGGCAGTTTCTAAAGAAAGAAATACCAAAGAGTCAAATAAATGCTAATTACAAATGATAATGAGATACCAATTTTCATCCCTCAAGGTGACAAGGATTTCACTTTAAATAATTCCCTGTGGAAATGTGAAATGCATCGTTTTTACATTTCTGGCTTGAGAGTAACTGTTATAACTTTGTTGATGAACATGTTGGAAATACAAACATAAGTCCTTAAATATTATTTACTTTGCCCAACTAATTATGCTACTGTAAATTTATCCTGACATCGATTTGAGTGTTTATATTCTGTGGAGAATATAAAAAGAAAACATACTCATTTAACTTAATATATAAATCTCTCTCCATAGAATTAAATACCAGAATGCTAGAGTATCTTAAGAAGTACACTCTAGGGGCTGAAGAGATAAGACAGGGGGGTTAAGAGGGCATGCCTTCCATGCGGCCAATTCCAGTTCAATCCCCAGCTTGACCCTCCAGACCATCTAGTCTCCCTAGTTGGGTAAAGCCCTCAGGATCCCCCTTAACAAAAAAAGGCATATTCTATTAAAAAAAGTTTAAAGATCAAATATTAAGAATTATTTTAGCTTGAGTATAGAGGCAATAGTGTTCAGCCATCACCTGCAAAACAGTGGCAGTCGGCAGATGAAGGGAGGTTGAAAAATCACTGAATGGCCAGCTTCCTTAGAACTCCTGACCCATGACCCTACGCAGGGTAGGTGTGAAATAGTTGAAGAGAGTTATGCTATATACAATTTGTCACAAGATATGATAAGTATACAGCGAGCTCTATGTCAAAATAGGAAAATATTTTCTTTTAGAATAGCGCGACACTGGGCAGTATTAATATCTTTTCTATCTCCCACACTCTCTACCATGAATATGTAATCCTTTATAAACAAGTAGCTGTAAATATTATTGCAACAACTATTCTGTTTATAGTTGCTAGTACATCAACGTGATGACTAAACAGGAACATTGTAAGTTTTTCCTAATACATCTTTATAATACATACTGTGCACACATGTAATAGATGTGTCTTTGCATACGTGGCCATGTGAGCTGTCTAGCCACATACAATAAACAAATGGACATTTGCCAATTTTTCAATTTTTTCACCCACTTTATTTAAACATCATGAGTTGCAAAGTTGTTCACGATGATTTGTTTCAGGCATTTGGTATTCAACACCAATCCCAGCACCACTGGCCCTTCCTTCCACCATTGTCTCCATTTTCCCAACCACCCCTCAAGGCTGCCCCCATTAGAGGGCCCATGCTGAAGTATTTTCTGATCAGTTCATTAGCTGTCTAAATTTGTGGCCTTTTTTTCTTTTTGACTAAATGTCACCAAAGAATGAATTAACTACTTTGCTTCAAGCACTTGTTGGGTGTTATAAGATGACTCCTTGGTTTTTTTCCTAGAGAAATAATGTTTCTTACAAGGAATATTGGGCCACATTCTAAAATTTTACATTTAGCCAGAGAAACTGTTGAAACTATCTTAGATAAAACCAAGTTAAAAGAATACTACCTGGTGAAATTATAAAAATCAAGATAAAAACTAATTTTTGAGAATCTATTGTGTTCTACTACTTAATTTATTGCTAAATTTAATTTCCAAAATATGTAGGTGGTATGTCTCCATCTAATAACTTTGGGAAGCAAACAGAGAGGTAAGCACACATTCAAGATGGCAGAGCAGTAAACTGTAGGGCGGAGATTTGAATCCAGTTTGTACAGTAGAAAGTTTATCCTTTCCACCACTTGGTAGAGCTGAAGAAGACCAAGAAAAGAAGTGAAACTGTGATAACTAAGAACTGGACAGAAAAGTCTTTCCCAATTATATGTACTCTCCAAGTGCTTTGACACTCTCCATGTTCATTATAATTCATCAAGAATACTAATTTTTTTTATTAGTGAATCGCCGGGAGACAAAGTTACAGACTTACAAGTTTTCATGCTTATATTTTAGTCATACAATGCTTGAGTACCCATCCCTCCACCAGTACCCATTTTTCACCACCAATGGTTCCAGTATCCCTCCCACCACCCCGACTCTGCCCCCTTCACCCCACCCCGCCTCTGTGGCAGGGCATTCCCATTTGTTCTTTCTCTCTTTTTGGGTATTGTGGTTTGCTACAGAGGTATTAAGTAGGCATCATGTTCAGTCTGTAGTCTACTTTTAGCCCGTTTCTTCCATCCCTAGTGGGCCCGCCTAGCACCCTTTGCTTGGTGATCCCTTCTCTATCAGAGCTGCTTCTTCACCTAGCATGTGAGGTCAGCTTCCAAGCTGTGGAGTACTCCTCTTGATACTTATCTCTACTATTCTTGGGTGTTAGTCTCCCATTCTGTTACCTTATATTCCACAAAGTTAAATGAGCTTTTCATATGTACACTTTAATACTACAACATCCTCTACATTTACTACCTAATTCATGTGTCTATAGACGGGACAACACCCACTGGAAATCAAAGTTGCAACTTTCAACAGGGAAAAGCCCTGATAGATATCCCAGGAGAAGGGATCTGTCAGTACTAGGACATTATAAATGGGGGGACAGAGGTCCAGAGCCTGAAACCTTTGCTTTCCAGTTATCCAGAGTGCTAGTAGCAGAGCCCAGACTAGAATCTTAGGCCTCCAGATCCCCTATGCAATGGACTCTTCCCAGTAACTAACACTGCCTCTTCCATGCTCCTAATTTTTAGCTCTCTGGCCTCATTCTCAGGAGATTCGAAACGATTTTAAAAGGACCTCTAAAACAAGTTGATTTCAAGCTGAGAAATCCAGCGACAGGGCAACGATAAATCTAAAACCTAAGACGAACCCACACTACCTGCCACCAAAGCAAACTTGTTTGTTCTCAGAAGTAGTAGGAGAAAGGTGAGGCTATTTTTAAGCTGGCTTATGAACAAAGAGAAGGACGTTCTCTAGAAGTGTGTTCATTTCCTTCCACCTCCAGTTATGGGATGCATTCCTTTCAGGTAGAAGCATAGTCTCCATAGACCGTTTTTACCTGCTCCTGGTTGGTTCCTGGTACTGAATGAAGAGTGGCAAAACCCAAACTTCAGCGGTTCCTGGCTTGCTTTCAGTCACGTGTGCTCTCCCACGGGCCCACCTGTCAAATACAGCGCCAGGCCCCAGAGTGTGGCCCTAGTCGGGACTCGGGAAGGAAGGAAAGGTGCTCACCTCTGGTTGCAGAGCTGACAGGCAAAGCAGTCCAGGTGGTACACATTGTCCTTGGCACGCATCACCATCTCAAAGGCAGGAATGAGCTTACTGCAGGCAGCACAGTTGCCCGTCACGCCAAAGAGCCTAGGACGAGAGAGAGGGTTTCAGACACCTCCTGGGAAATCGGGGATTGGAGCCTAGATCAGACTTCCATGTCAAGCTGTGACATCCACAAGTGAGTTTTCTCCTAGGCTTCGATGTGACTATCCTGCTGGGATCCACCCTCCATTGACCTTTTTTGCATGTCAAGCACATCGTGTTTGGAAAGACAAAGACAAAGACGTTAAGACTCTTCCCTGACTGGCCACAAATGCAGGTTTGTGTGTTTGAGGTCAAGAGAGTGAATTCACAGTCACGATTTGTGGGGCCGGATATGTGGTAAACCCAGAAGCAGCAGCGTGACTCTGATCTTAAGGCCTTGGATTCAACACAACATTTTAGTTGAAAAGGAAACCCATTTGGATGACTCACTATATTTTGACATCTAGGTACTAAAAGGCTTGCCGTTGTTATTAAAAGAACACTTAGGAGCAAGCCATTTAAATGTTCAGAAAACATTAGCAGTGCCTGTATCTTATGTCCCCACAACATGATTAGAGCTACGATTATATTTTTTAGGTAGCACATCAAAATAAATGAGGCTGTAAATTATATATGTATATATAATTATATGTGTATACACACACTTGTGTGTCGCGGGGGGACAGGAGTTAAAACAAAATATACCATACAAAACACTGAAATAGTCTCAGAGATAAAGGGGACTCCAAAATATCCTGTTTTCTGTAAAAAAAAAAGTTATTGTAATGTCCAAAAAGAATGCAAAATTTAAGATTTCTACTGTTTCTTAATGCGAGGAAGTAAAAGATTTCTCTGTTTGCACTAGTAACATTTAAGCCCAATTTCCTTAAAGATGTTGAGCGTGGTAGAGCTATTATAAATAATATTCTGTGCATCGTAGTTAATGCACTTTTTTAACTGGGAAGCCAACTAGATGAAAAACATCACATCTGCCGGTTTTCTTTCTTCTCCAGCATCAGGCTGACAGGAGAAAATATAATGGCTCTCGTGGGATAGGCCAAATTAAAAGCAGTTCTATACCAATGAATTCAAAGGTGCTATGGAGAAAACTCATTTTAGTTGTAAAAATGCACTTTAAAAAAATCTTAGCCTTTCATTTTATTAAATTTAAGGATTAGCACAAATGAAGTTTCTCCTCTTATTACTTTCTATGTACTCCAAAGATTGGTCTTTGCTTAAGGCATGCATATTCATTCCGAAGTTATTAACTCTTATATCAGACAATAGTTGGAAAGAGTTTTGAGAATGTCTCCAAATCGTCAGGCAAAAATATGTGTAATAATTATTTTCCTTTACTTTTTGTTAGATCCTCACTTAAAGAGTGGAAGCTCCTTGAGGCCAGGACATGTAAATGCCTTTTAAAGAATTTGCTGCCATAACTGTTGCCTTTGGATCAAAAGCAAGCAGAAGTTATGCTTAAGAAGTCTAAGTTCAAAATTCTCAGTTTAAAAAACCCCTTTTTTTGTGTGCTTATTTATGACACTCAAATCACCTTTGTTTTCTACATTTAAAATCCCTGTTTGGGTCAACCAATTTTTTCTCTAGAAGGAGAACCTCACTGAAAACGTAAAATGGCTCATCTGCTGTTGGCATGGTTAAACACAAAATCATCACAAAATAAAGCTTTTGTCCCGTTCCTCCTCATCCCCGCATCACAGTCCCCATTTGCTCCTTGGCGTCCTTCTCAGGATCCATTCACAAGTGCCATTTGTTTTTCTCTCCTTCATGATTATGTTTGAGAAAGATGGAAATCTCCAAAGTTTTATATTCTTGATTATGAATCTGGATTCACTTCAGGAAATGCAATGTGGGCGACAGGGTGGTGGTGGTGGGGGGGGGTGGAGGAATGCAAGGGGAGAGAAAGCAGTTTTAAGAAGCATCACTTTGCTTCTACCTAATAAACATCCACATACACACACAATGCCATTTTGAAATTCTGGACATAGTTTCCCCCAATTTCAATTGCTCTCGCTAGCTGAGCATTTATCAGCTACCTGATTAGAATTTGTTTCCACACAAACCATTGATCATCAGCCTATTACTAGGCAAATGACAGTTAATTACCCACTACATTAACCACTGGGACCTGAGACCTGCTTCTGCTGCCATCAGTCAACATGATAAATGTGGCAAGTTCAGTAATGCATGGCCAGCCCTGAGCTGCCTGCTATACTGTGAACAACCCTCAATCTCACTTCCAGGCCCAGGAAAATCTATGGCAATCTGCATAATTACAAGCTCTGGGTTAATAACAGACAAATGATTTGTTGCATCTAAACAAAGTCCTTGGAATGGTCTGGGTCTCTGGTGGCTGCCCGCACAGCCGCTGCCTCCCGTGTACTTTCCATGACAATGTGCACGAAACAGTTCTCCGACGTGCGAGACTTCCAATTTGTTGCCCTCCAATTTATGGATTCTGCATATGTGATTTTTAATCATTAAAGGACTCTTGAAGCAATATTATCTTAATTATTCTCTGCTGTAACCAGGGAATTAGGCTTCAGATAAAATTTTCTTCTTCCACACACTTTCCCTGCCTCGCTGGAGGCACCATCAGTTTCCATCTACACCTGGACTCTGAAATCCTAATGATGAATTATTGCCCCTTTTCCTAAGAGGGCGAACCTTACAAGGGAACATTTTACTGAACTGTCAGCTCACAGACTGAGTGCGGAGATGCGGAAATCTGATCTAATTTACTGCAAAACGATGCATTTGTTAGACTTTTTCCTCACTTTTGTCCAAGGATCAAGAGATCAGCCTAGAGCCACATGCATATTCTCCTGTTCCTCCCTGGGACAAACCCCAGATTCTCTGGCAAAAGAAACAAAAGGGAGTTTTCAAAATATGTAACATTATCCCGCTTCAGCATTCACATTTAGATTCTCAGGGCAAAAAAAAAAAATCTTGTATGTATTCATTAAGGTTATGACTCAGTAAGACTTCAGCTGCAGAATCTACCCCCCCCCCCATAGGTCTAAGAAATATTCAAAAGTCTCATCATTATCTAATTCATTTAGATTATTGCAGGTCTTGGAAATTTTGAAACCCTCTCCTCCTGCCTGAACCCCTCGGTCCCAGACTCTTTTCTAAGGATGTAAGTGCTGATCCTCTTGTGTGTTGTGTTTAGGTCAATCTCATCCTTGGACTAAGAGAAGGGTCTGAGCCAGCTTAGCAAGTAGTCCGCCGATACAAAGCTGGGTTTCAAAAAAAGCAAGTCATCTGAAAATGTTCACCTAGATTAATCGTGAAGTCCGAGCTCATAAATTTACGGCCAGGAAAAAAAAAAGATCATTGATCCATTTTGCTCATCTTAAGATGTCTTACAGATTATTAAAGCATGGCAGGGGTTAATTTGCCAATTTATGAACTAGATTGTTCCCTACCATTTATGTTCATAATCGGCTCTAAGCAGTATGACCTTTATCTTGTTTCTGACACACCAAAAGTAGACTTACAATCTAAAAGGTGACAACTCTCATCTAGACAGTCTCAGTTTGCACTGCTGTTCTCTGGACTTCCCAAGGGGGCATGTGTTCATGTGTCCCCCACAACACCCCCCCAACCCAACACACACACCTCTTTCCATTGCATTTCCATACTCAACTCCTAGTACAGAAAATCTAACCACAGACGTGAAAATAAAAATCAAACAGATAATTTCTTATAGGTCAGCCCTCAGCCTCTCTGCATACTATCTACCACCTTCAGCACTGACCGCCTATAGAGAAATGTTGGAATTTGTATGTGTAGAAGCAACATTGTAAGTACTGACAATTCATGTGTCTATGTTTTCAAAGTACCCAGAAAATCATGCATCTTTACTAAATATTCGACAGCTTTTGCCACAGTCATAAGTCAGGGGAACTCTGTATAGGTTTAGTATATATATATACATATATATGTATATATATGTATATATGTGTGTGTGTGTGTGTGTGTGTGTGTGTGTGTGTGTATCCATTACTAAAATTCCTGGGGGTGGGAGTATGAGAGAAGCTCAAGACACATAATCATTTAACACAGCAATAATGAATATGGTTTACTGCAGGCATCGGGGGAAATGAGTGGTCATTGTATTAGTGTCTTTTATTTCACAACACCAGATGTTTCTATAGATTTTTCACCAGGTCAGTGGCTCAAGTCACTAAATCAAACTCTCCCAAGCCAATGGAAAGCCTGGTATTTGACACAAATTAATTTATTATTTGGAGGATGCATAAATAATTATCATTGCAGTAAACTTCAACTTTGAACAAAAATCAAACATTCTCCCCTAGCAGTTAGACATTCTTCATCGGGTGACTTGCAGATACATGGTTACAATGGTAAATGTTTTTTTAAAGTATAAAGGGGAAGACTTTGTCTAGTTGTCATCCTATGTAAAAAGCCTCTCTCTGTAGAATAAGTAGAGATGAACTGACAAAAAAATGTTTAGTTTTCCAAGGATAGGAAAGCGTAATCAATTGAACTGATCTTTAATTTTTGACTGTTGGATGGTGAAGCTTTATTAAATAGGCTATGTGGGAAGGAAAGGAACATTTTCACAGATTGAGAAGGGCAATTGCTTTTTTGGTTGACTACAGATATACTTCTCATCTCCTTTTCTAGTTCACGTTTTTCAACTCAGGAATGTGGTGATAGGAAATGAAAACACTTTACACATGCCCTTTCTGGTTTTGTTTAAAACATAAGATGCTCATCCATTACAAAGTGGCCGTGAGTTGAACCTATTGTTCTTTTTCCTGTTGGGTCTAAGACTGCTTCACTGTCACAGAGAGAAAGATATTGTGGGAGATCAAAGGAGACAAAAAAGGAAACCCTCAACATCTGAAAATACACCAAGGAAACTTGGAAAAAAAAACACACTGATTTTTAACTCTGTTTCTAATCACTGCAGTTAGGCTTGGCACACATGTGTAGTATACAAATGTATACACAGATGCCGTCAAATTTTTCTAAAGTTAAGTTTAAAGAGATGGAATCATACTTAAAGCAATTAAATATGTTTCTTGCTTAATGAAATCTTAGAGATTATTCTTTTCATAAGTAAGCACTTGTATTCTAGAATTAACTAGAATTTACATTATGTTCAGTCCTGGTGATATTTTTTAATTTAAATTTGTTTTTATAAGGTTGTTCCAGATGATTTATCACATTCACTATTCCAACTCCAATCCCACTGCCACTATACCTTCCCATCCCATTATTTCCAATTTTCCCAACCACCATGCAAGCCTGCCCAACAGCAGGCCCTAAATAATTCTGCACTGTTTGTTATGATTAATTCACTAAAAATGATTTTAAAAAAAGATTTCATTAGAAGAAAGTGTTTAAAGATTGTTCTATCTCATCCTGGTGCCATCAAGCCCTTGTATAAGAGATGACTAACATGTCATTACGAGTTAAACCTTGTGTGTTAATATTTTCTTAAATGAGATTGGTTACCTTCTACTTTACAGCCTATTCAATGTGGTATGCTATGCCTGGTAGCTGGTGATACTTTGGGGGTGGGGGGCATGGGGTCTTCTGAAGAGACAGACGGCCTTGGGGTCACTTTCGGCAACATTCAACCAAAGGACCAGATGGTTCAATACCAAGTCCTGACATTGTGACCCTGCTTGGGGTACAGAGGTATTACAGCTTGTGGTGCTCAGGGGGGTCCCCATAGTGCTGGGGATAAAAACTGGAGGCTTGTGCAGGAAAGGCACGCACCCCAGTTTCCTGAGCCATCTCCCTAATCCTGTGGCATTTCTGATGAACAGATAGACTAAGCCAATGGAAATACAAAGCCATTCGATGAGTTGACTGTCTCTGCCTAGTACATAGGTAAGTTCCGTCAAAGTGTAATTCTTATATCATATAAAAACAAGAGCACATGTCTTATGTAAGGCATATCTATAGTGAGAACATTCACACACACACAGACACAGACACACACACACACACACACACACACACACACACACACGCACCCCTTCTAAGACAACACACCAAAAGAAAGAGATACAGGGAAAAATGTAGTAAAACTCCCAGTAAAAAATGTACTAATTTCATGAAAACATATAACTTGCTAAAATTCCAGAAACTTGCATTTCAATCGGAGCATTATAAAGAGAAGTGGTGCCTACGGGCAGGACGCTCAGAGAGAGATGTCAGCTGGATCGCACAGGGGCCGTGTAGTCAAGGAGCCAGGGAGGAGGAGGAGAGGAGAGGAAGATGCTGAGGCACTGGCTAGCAGACAGTATGTGTCACAGACCCTGTGGTGGCAGGAAGCAGTGCCTGGGTGACAGATCACATTTCAGAAGGCAGAGCAGTGGTGGGAGCTGAGAGCAACTCCCAGAACAGGGCTGCGCAGAGGGTGCCAGGGGTTCGGGGATGGCGGAGGGGAAGCAAGAGCTCGGAGAGGGCAGATCCGGGCTTAAGGGACATTTTGCAAATGATGAATAGGAGCGCGCTGTTGGACCAGGCTTAGGTGAGTGATGAGATGCTTAGACGGCAGGGATGAGCCACAGGGCCTGGGTGCCTGAGGCTCCACGTTGCAGCCAGTGGGATTTGCAGACTCTCTTGAGAAGGCGTTGCTTTCCCTTGCACAGGCAAGGCTGCGCTGGTCCCTAGAATCCGACATCACCGAGGCTGGGTGCTCACACTCAACTCAGCGGGCTGATTCCTCAGCAGGTGGGTTTCCTGCATATCTCAATCCAGGCCATTTAAATGAGAACAGTAAGGGGAGGGGAGGCCAACTCCAAGACCAGCAGTTCTCTTGACCCTGAAAGGAAAGAACTGAACATTTTTGTGGTGGTTGTCGCTTTGCCCTTAGGAGTTTGTGAGACCTGTGCTTTGGACTATCTTGAGGAAACTGCAGGTGAAAAAGATTTTGATGAAGGTTCAATGCTCCCTTGCATTGTAGTCAAAAGAATAGGTCTGAGGGGACCTTCTGGGAAATTCATCACACAAACCAGTCTTAACCAGTTACTTCAGAAACACCAAATAAAAGGCCATGATGAACTTAGGTGTGCCTGCACTCAGCAGTCCCAGGGGCCACCCCAATCTGGGGACGAGGACTCAAGACAGGCAGCTGTACACATAAACAGTTCAGGAAAATGAAACTCAAAACCTTCCAAACCATGAGCAGAGACATTCGAGTTTCTTTCTGGCCTCTTGTCACTGAGAAGCCCAAGTGCCTGCCCCATTCACTAGCTGGGCTGTGCAAATGGATGTGCGGACTCCTGGCTATGTGGAGCCAATGACCACTTCACATGCAACTTGACTGTATGGCAAGATATGTTGTAGGGATTATGCAGCAGATCACAAACCTCAACACGGAAAAGTAGACATCGTTTTTAAAATGCAGGTAAATGCAGGTTACACATGGAAAGATGATCTAAAGCTTTTTGGTTCTGTACGGGATGTTGATCTGTGCCCACTTTGTTCCATAAAAAGACATTCAGAATAAGAAGTTCACTTTTTCAGGAAGTCCCTTTAAAATAGGGCTGCTGGAAAAATTAAAATGGGACTCAGCATAGATTTCTGTTGATCGGGGATGACCTATAGCTTCAACTTTCCTTATACCCCTAGTATGCAAGGCACTTTATTTTTTGATACTTAAACAAATGGAGAGCTAGAATTTCCGAATTGAAATTCAGTTTTGAAATCTCTCAGTATTCTGTGCCAGTACATAGAAAAATACAAGGTAAATGCCATAAATATTTTATTTTAACTTAGAACTTGAAAGTGCGTCTGTTCATAGGTTCTTTGAGCACATTCGTAATCTGAAATACATGATAATATCCCACCTATTATCTTCAATCTTAGGATCATTCACTGTTGCTCCAGTTAAACTATTTTCTGCTCCATAGAAATAAAAACATAACATACAAGGGAAATCAAGCTGTCTTGGGGGCTACAAGCACATCCATTTGGCTCCTCCAGGAAAGTTAAGAAACACCTCCAGGAAAGGCAGAAAGCATTCTCCTCCCCCCCACCCCAACCCCACCCCACATACTGGTTTATTATAAGACTTCTTATGCCTTCCTGATCATCTATATCCATACATGATCCTTTTTTCAATACTTCCCTGTGTTAGTCTGAAGAAATAGGGCAAGAAGGGGCTTCCCTGAACAGTCTCTCAGTTGCTGACCTGACAGCGTAACACGTGATTTCTTTGGAATCATTTCTCTCTTTCCACATCTGACTCAGTTAAAAGTTGCAAACAGTGTTTAAAGATTATACTTTCACTTTCACCAAATAACTGTCAATTTCTCATCATAGTCATTTCCAAAGCCTATGAGCAGGTGTTACTGCTATTTATGCTCAGCACAGCAACCTACTGGGAGAAACGATTCAGAGAAAAGTCAAATTGAATATTTTTCCTTCAACATTTGATGAGGATAATACTTCTGGGCAAATATGGCAATTGCAACAACATTTCGCAGAATTGTAAAATCTTAGACCTCAAAAGAATCCTCTGTAGCTAAAACAAATGTGTCAAGCATGCTATTTATTGTTGTGAATTTTTAAAGACAAGATTTTTCAAAGTCCTAGATATGATGATGGAAAGAGCTAAAATATTAAGAGGTAGATTTAAAACAGTAAAATGAAGGTCACATAAATGAACGAAAGCTAGGGGGTAGATTTGTCTTTAGTAAGAGCAACACATATTAAATCTAACTACTGTAGTATTTGTACTGATTTTAAGTTAAATTTTTAATGGAGAGGACAAGCCAGTCACAATTATATAAGCACGAAGAATCTATGAACATTTTATAGATGTTGTGGAAAATTCAGTTACTATACATCACTCATTTGGTAGAATGCAAGGAGTTGTCTGTGGATCAAAATAAATCATGCAATGTTTTCAGCCATAGTATAATAAATGCTAATTAGAATATAATATATGCAATTTTCCAATAAAAAACACTTAAAAATTTTAAGTGGCTATTCTAGCACAAATTTCAAAAAGCTATTTAGCTTAATATCATATAATACTGTCGCCTTAAAATTGCATCTTTTAGGACAGAACTTTTTATGTGATATTTTGTTAAAAAAAATCAACACTGAAGTCTTTTGATATCTTAATAGACTTCTAAGAGGATCATAATTACCTTCTCTTTTATCATTGTGTTTTGTAGTTTTCTTTGCACGAAAGATAGGAAAAAAAATGTGAATAAGAAAGCACGTAGAAAGGTATCTCATTTGTAACTAATATTTTTACCCATCTCAAAAGTCACTGAACTTGAAGAACTAAAATGTGTCAGACAAGGAAAATAAAGAGGGGTGGGGGGTAGGCACTTTTCGAAAGGTACTGAAGGTCATTTTGCAAAGCATTATATGAGAACTAGTCACAGGAAAGACCTTTTCTTTGATATCTTTGAAATAAGTCACTTAATAGTTTCACATGTCAATTTCACCAACTTTCCCAGTGCCACTCATTCATTCAGGCACTAACCCAGACACTAACACTCCTCTGGGAACCACTGACTGCACAATGGCAGGGGGTGGGGGTAGAAACTGCAGAGCGGAAGTCATTTGCTCTGATGTAAAGTGTATCTTTCATATCCCAAGATTATGACTTGGTGACAGCAATTTCTAGATTCTTTGAAAAAGTAAACAAATCACTTACCTAGAATAGGTAAGACATTTATTTATTCATGCAGCTAGCCAGTACCATTTCAGACAGACATTTCTCCTAAGATTAATTATGATTGATTCAAAGAAAAAAAATGCTCTGAAGAGGAACAGTGTCAACCTATATAAGGAATGATTATCTGAAATTTAGTTTTGAATTGTATTTGTCTTTAACTTGGTTTATTGAAGAAAGAACTTAACAGAAGTCATTTTCTTTTAAGGCAAATATCACGATTTGGGACGTAGTAGATTTATTTTTCAAGTTATATTTGCTAAAGAGGTGCAAGAAAATGCTATACAAATGTTCATTCTTGTTTTCAGCCAAGGTTTGGGGTATCCTCTTGCTCTAAATACCACTAATATAATCAATCATCAAAGATTCATAAATTATGTTTTACCCATTCTACTGTCAAAAGGTGTTTTCTGCAAAGAAATTTTAAATATCTATTTAAAAGAGTAATGGGGGCTGGAGCAATAGCACAGCAGGTAGGGCATTTGTTTTGCACTCGGCTGACCCGGGTTCGATCCCCAGCATCCTGTATGGTCCCCTGAGCACCGCCAGGAGTAGTTCCTGAGTGCATGAGCCAGGAGTAACCCCTGTACGTTGCCGGGTGTGACCCCAAAATAAATAAATAAATAAATAAATAAATAAATAAATAAATAAATAAATAAAATAGTAATGGATACTTATTCTTAAATTTTTGAATAAAATACTCTTAGAGCTGAAAAGAATACAGCTGCTAAGGTGCTAGTCTTGCAGGCTGCCAACCTGGATTTGTTCCCCAGGAGTAAGCCTTGAATAGGGCAGGGTGAAACTTCCAAATCAACAAATGAAATAAAAAAAAACATTAAGGGTAAAACTCTCAACACTAACATTTTAAAAAATCATATCTCAGTTAACTGCGTAACAGTGAAGATATTCATAGGTCCCATTTGGTTGGGATGATACTTGATGGAAAAGTGGGGCTCACTCTAACAATTAACAGTGCTCTCTTTATCAAAGTGTCCTGGGTGAGACTGAAAATTAGGCAGTAGATAACTCAGGTGAGAGTCAAAGATAAGTTGGAATTGAGAGATTTCAGGCTTTATCTCTCCAATTCATTTTCCTATCCCAATGGTGAGATAGAATTAAAAATCCAGTTTTTCTTCTGGATGAAGTATAACTGGATAATTTAGGATAACTTGAAGGATGTGGTTTTAGTTGTCAGGCCAAATTTATAACACTGTCTTGATACCCTGTCCAAAGAATACATACACAACTTGTATTCAACATGTGTGGATATTCAAATTAAAATGTTAAAATGGGAACTCTTATAAAGGGTATTTTAATTGCCTCACAATGGAAGTGAGCAGAATTACCAAATAATATCAACCATAAAAACAGCTATTTGTAAATTATAATAAAAGTTCCTTTTTAGTATAAAAAACAAATGACAGAAGACTCAAAACAAAAAGAGAGAGCAGTTTTGTGGAGGAAAAAGGTATAATTTCCTAGTATTAACATATCTAAGCATGATACTTTCCATAGTAAATTAACACAATACTGAGCAGAGTATAATCTGGATAAATATTAAAGTTGGCATTTCGTACAGGAAATTTATACAAAAAGAACTGTAACAGACCTATAGACTATATATTTAAATATAATATAATAATTGAATATACATGGTGTTTTCCACATATTTTTAACGTTTTCATTTTGTAAATTGCTTCTATAGCTTTGACTGTACCTAAACACTTTGATTTTGAATGCATATGTGGTTTCTTTATAGAAAGATGGAGTGGCTGAGGTATTTCCTTTGTTGTGTCACCTTTAGCACTTATTATTTGAAGTACTTCTTAGAAATTGCTATTCCGCAGTGTCCAGAATTTTAACTATTCCATAAACACTTCTAAAACCAGATGTTGAATGCTTCATAAATCTCGTATTTTGGAGTGTGTATCATTAATATAGATACAACTTCCAATTTACAATGTATATTGAACTCACTTATCTCCAGAACCATGCATATATTATTAACCACATAAAGCTCTGTTTAGTGTCAATAAAATAAGTATTTTGTAAGTAATCTAGGTAACTACTCCAGGAAAAACCTGTTTGTGGAATATATGAAAAAATAATTTACTGTAAGAATATTATGTTAAAACAGAATTTGCTAAAATATTTTATGAGGACTCGTTCAGTTTTCAACTGTGATAATAGCAAGTGGAGATGAAATTAGGTTTTCAAAATAGGAAATTACAAGAATGAAACCTATAATGATACAAAGTAGAGATGTTTGCCAAGTAATTAGTGCGTTTCTCAAAATACATTTTTATGCTTTTATGTGCATTCCCATCCATGTATGTTTTATAAAGAAAAAATTTAATTAATCAAAAGCAAGCCATACAGTCACGTCAGAGGAAAGGAAAACCACATTCATTAAATACACTTCCCTGTCTAGTCATAAGTGCCCCTGACATAAACTCATGGTAATAAATCCATGTAAATGTAAACTGGGGTTAAGAGAGAAAATATCCAGTAACACACAAGCAGCTTCAAATCATTATTGAAACAAAGTCTGTGGTGGCGGAAACCACGAGGAGCTGGTTTGTTGGTGTTTGAAATCAAGATTTTGAACTGAGACATAGAGAGCGCAGCACAGGCACAGGTTGGTACTGGGCCCTTTCGACAGCTGATGCACAGGGTACCAGAAGCCCTGAAAGGGCATCTTCAAAGATATTTGCACGTGCGCGTGCGCATCTCTGTGTGCGCGCGTGTCCACATGTATAAATCAAGTCTTAAACTACTAGTTATCTCTTTTTGCTCTCAGCCTGTCAAAAAAAAAAAAAAAAACCTGTCAGCTGCAGAAGCGATAAGGGCGGGGGTTGGGGGGTGGGGGGTAGTTTAAAGGAGATACTGGAGCCTTAAGCTTCTTAATGTGCCAAGAATCAATCCCATGAAAGCAAACAACTTGAAAAACGGGTTGTCAGTACCTCGGAAAGCTCTTGAGCTCGCTTCCCCGGCTCGGCTCCTTGCAGGAGCCGGTGTTCAAGTTTTCTCACCCTAATGACCCCTGAAGCAGCCCTGAGGGATTGCAAAACAAGGCCGTTACACAAGGCAGCTTGCTAATTGAGAAGTTGATCGGGGGTAGAGAAATCCTGCTTTAGCGCGTTAAGTGTCCAAATCAAGCATGACTAGATTGACGTCGCCAAATCACCGTCTGGAGGCCGCTCCACGCCAGGAGCAGCAGGGCTTTTCACACCTGATGGGGCCTCACTCCATCTACATCAAGTCGCATTAGGAAAGGAATGTATTACGACCCCGAGCCCGCGCAGGGGAGCGGGGCTCTGCCGCCTAATTGCGCCTTCACTCACGCGTCCACGTGGCGGACCCGGGCCTAGGGGGAAATCGCTGGCCTCATCCAAGGACCCGGCTGCCTCCCGGCCTCCGGCTTGGCTGGAGCTGGGGGAAGAAGGTCAGCTTGGCAGTTCTGCGTCTCAGCCCTCCAGCAGATTGATTGAAGTCACTGAACCCTCCCCGCCGCTTAGAAACCAGGGCACTGCAAAGCGTTCGCTCTTCCCCCACCGCATCAAGTTGCACATTTCCGACGTCAGTTCAATGGAAACGGCTGAGAACGGGGAGGGATTCGAGACCCGCTCAGCATGGGGGAGCGAGGAGACACCTTCTGCTTTTGAACTTGGGAGCCCCCCGTTGCGGATTTGCTCCTTTGCCACCTTCAAGTCTCCAGCGACAGATGGCATAATGGATAGCGTGGACAGCCCGGGCCGACAGCTGAGTTCATTCCTTTCCCGACACTGTTTCTGAGAGGTTCAAAGCACTTAACCAACAAGGTGCTTTAGGTTGGGGGAGTGGAGGAGGCTTAATTAAGAACCGTCCTCCTTTTTCTGGCTCTAAGAATTTGAACCCGACGTTTCTTACTGAGACAATGGAGTTAATTTCGAACCACAGGGCACAGGGAAGGGATAATTAGTGTATTTCTAATTACAAAGAAAATTTTTTGACCTTTAGGAAAAAATTGTTTAAAAAACAGTAATAGCAAATTTCATCTGTACTCTACTTTTGGGGGAGGTGTTAGCGCTTTTCGTGGTGGGGAAACTAAGTAAAGTGATAGAAAGTGGCTGGACCTCAGACTAGTACCTTCTCATGCAAGAGTGCAAGAGTCCACTCTTGCCCTTAATCTAAAAGGGGCAGATAACATCGCATTGTCATCCCGTTGTTCATGGATTTGCTCCAGCAGGCACCAGTAACGTTTTATTTTAAGACTTGTTGCTACTGTTTTTGGCATATCGAATATGCCACGGGTAGCTTGCCAGGCTCTGTCATGTAGGCGGGTTACTCTCGGTAGCTTGCCCTGTTCTCAGAGAAGGATGAGGGGAACCGAACCCGGGTCGGCCTCCTGCAAGGCAAACGCGATACCAGCTGTGCTATTGTTCCAGCCCAGGGGCAGATAATACAGTATGATAAACTGGTAATAAAGAAACCAACAAGATACATCAGGGAAGCAATATTTGCCGGTAGAGAAAAGATAACAGGACAATCCGTAGTAATTCTGCACTGACTTCCAAGCTATAATGTAAACATGACATGTACAAGGCTTGGGGCTTGTTTGGTTTGCATGGAGGCGTCCCTCACCACACCTGATGCCATCTAGGCCCCCCGTCAGGCCAGCTGGGGAACCACACAGCGTCAGGGATTGACCTGGCCTCAAACATGCAACGCCAGGCCTCTGTCATTTGAGCTAATCTTGGGTTCCCGCCATGCTTTTTTTGTTTGGGGTTTTGGGTTTTGATTTGGGGGCCACACGTGGTGGCTCTCAGTCAGGGCTTGCTCGGGACTCTGCACTCAGGGGTCTCTCCCGCCAAGCTCAGGGGCTGGCTGTGTCTGGTTGGCGGAAGGCATGCCCTTCTGTGCACAGAACTATCTCTCTCGCCCTCTTTCTCGGTTTTTCTGTTTTGGGGCTACACCTGGCAGTGCTTAGGGCTTACTCCTCACTACTCCTGGTGGGCTTTCGGGGGACAAAAAAAAAAAAACAAAAGTCATATGGAAAGGCAAATGCCCTACTCTATTGACTATGTGGCCCACAATTCATTTTTTTAAAGCTCACTTAATCCCCACCCAAAAATAAAACCTCACTGGGTGTGGAGAGAGCGCCTGGCAAACTGGATTGGAGCACATGCTTTGCTTGCTGTGACCTGGGTTCAATCCCCAGGACCCTCCACAGAACAGCCGGAGTTTACTCCCCGACTCTAAGCCGGAAGGAACCCTGGAGCACTGCTTTGGGGTGGCCCCCAAATCAGAAGGAAAGCCCCACTAAAACTCAGGTTTTCTATACATGAGTTCCATACGCAGGGCATTGATTTCTTTGCTCTAAAGGTAAGACTGTGGACAGAAACATTTTAAATAGATAAAAGGCAAGTAAAATTCCAAGGCCTCGATGATACTCATGCATCAGCAAGTTGGATCAGCCCAGAGGTTTTCCTGTGCTTACATTTGAAAGATCCATCTCAGATCAATGCCAGTCCCCACAGCTGGGCAGTTATCGGAGGGGATGGCTCCAGCGCTAGCGTCTGCCCAGCCTGTGCTCTGCACTCACACTGCTCCAAGCCTGGCGCCTGGGAACTTCTCACAGGAATCCTCGCACGGATCAGGCAGGGGAGCGGTTTGGGATCCCATTTCAAAGATCAGGAAATGAGGCATTTACAACTGCTCATCCCCAGGTTCTCCGGGAATGGTTAACAGAATCCATCCATCCTGGGTCAGAGCAATAGTACAGCAGGTAGGGCACTCGCTTTGCCACAGCCAACCAGGGTTTGATCCCTGGCACCTGATATGGTTCCCCGGCCCCCATCAGAAGTCCAGGAGCCTGGCCAGCCGCAGCCCTCCTAAAACATCAGGACCCACCAGTCCCCCTTTCGCGCCAATAGCACAGAAGATGCCTCAGAGGCGATGAACTCACTTGCCACCATTTTTGGATCCTTTTCCATTTTTGCTCCCCCCCACCGGAAGTGCTGATGTTTAAAACAGTTAAAAATCTGTCTTCCCAGGCTCTCCCCTCACTGGAAGAAGCAGTCTCCTTTCCTCGCCTGCTCTGCCCATTTCTCCTTCACATCAGCGTTGAGATGAATGTGAGTGAAAGAAGGGTCCTGAGTAATGTTGAAGGGAGGGGGATTGGGATATTGGCAGATGTGTGGTGACACTGTACCCCTCAAATGAACATTTGCACTCTGACGAACCAATATTAGCCCCATAAGAATTTTATTTATTAGTTTTGGGGGCATACCAGTGATGCTCAGGTGTTATTCCTGCCTTTGCACTCAGGAATTACCCCTGGCAGTGCTCAGGGGGCCATATGGGATGCTGGGGATTGAACTCATGTTCGCTGATGCAAGGCAAGCACCCTACCCACTGTACTACTATCTCTCTGGGCCAGTATTTTCTTTTTTAAAAAAATAATGAACAATAGGAACATTGTATATTTCTCTCAAACCAGACTTGTGAAATTCATATGACTATTCCTCCTCTCCTTAGACCCCCAAAGTCAATCCTTTTAGTTCTCTTTTCTTTTTTTTGGCTTTTTGGGGCACACCCAGCAATGCTTAGGGGTAACTCTTGGCTTTACACTCAGGAATTACTCCTGGTGGTGCATGAGGTACCATATGGGATGCTGGGGATTGAACCCGGGTCAGTTTGATGCCCTACCTGCTGTACTATAGCTCCGGTCCCCACCTTCTGGTTCTCTGTCTCTAAAATTCCTTCTTTAAAGGGGTCCCATCTCTTTCCTTCCTTCTCAGTGATCTCCTCGCATGCCCCATTCCTCCCCTGGACTCAGGCTATGACCAGCTTCCGGACTGGTTTTCCCATCGGCCTTCCCTGCTCTTCTTTCCACCCCATGGATCTCTCTGGGACACAAATCCAGGGCACTGCTTCTGCTGCTACCCTTCTAGAGCCCCCACACAGACAGGGATGAGAGGGCCCCGTGTGTGGCCGCAGCCTCCAGGCTTCCCTTCCTCTGCAGTGCTCCACCCCACCTTACTCCCTCCTCCCTGAACCCATCATCAATTCCCACATCCCGGGCTCCAACTTTTCCTGCCTTTTGAGCCCCTGTGAGTCTATTCTTCCTGGCAAACTCCTACTTAATTTTCTGTATTAGGCTGAAAGGTCACCGGATCTATGAAGTTCCTGTGATTTCCCTGAGGCAAAATGAATAACACCCTCCTTTGGACGTTTAAACCCTTGTTTTCCTCTACTACCTGCATCTCAAAGTGTTTGTACCAGCTCACGTCCAACTTTTTCTCCTCTGTATTAGCAAGTTACCGATACTTGCTGTCTTCTTGGCTGACCAGCTAGCACATCTAATACTCATACTCACCCCCCCAAATTTCAGAATTAAGGTACAGGAACAAAACTGGAACTTAACCCTTTGCCCGTGTCCATGAAATGGATTTCCCTACGCAATTTTACTAACATGCACTAGGTAAGTAGCACTTATTTTTAAGGACCCAGTTTGAACTTGGCATATAATGGATAGGACACTTCTAGACGAGATCAGAAATACATTGACACGACTAGAGTACAGGCGGTTGGGTGCTTGCCTTGCATGTGCCAATTAGGTTCAATCCCCAGCACCCCATATGGTTCCCAGAGCCCGCCAGAAATGATCTCTGAACGCAGGGTGTGGTCCAAAAATTTGAAAAATTAAAGTAAAAATTAAAAATCCGTAGAAAGAGTTAGAAAGAGAGGGCAAGCAAACCTTCTACTATTTGTGTTTCTGCAGCTGGGAATAGCAACCTAACAGGGACCAAAACAACATGAGACTCTGTCAGAAGCATCATCTCTTGACCTGCTGAAACTCAGCACAAATTAAGTTTGCCTTTGATCACATTCCAGATGGTTAAAGTGGAAACACCACAGAACTATTTACTCAGAGCTGCAGAGGATTGATAACTGCTGTTTTCTACCCATTGTTATTTGACTAATGTATATAGATATGTTATTTTTTTTGAGCCACACCCAGTGATGCTTAGAGGTTACTGCTGGCTCTGCACTCAGGGATACTCGGGGGACCAAATGGGATGCTGGGGATAGAATCTAGGTTGGCTGCAATCAAGGCAAGCACTTGTTGTAATATTGATCTGGGCACCTCCTGCTAACATTATTTTTACCATTATTAATCCATTATTCTACACAGAGCAGTGAAAGAACAATGGCCACATGTTAGGCAACTGAGAAGCATGCCTCACAAAATGACATGCATCATATTCTATCAGTAACACTATGATAAACCACAGTGCCTAGAAGGGAAAGAAAAAAAGAAAATAGTGCCTGCCAAGAGGCAGGCCAGAAGGTGGGGTGGGGATGGGAAAGGAAACTGGGGCCGTTGGGAGATGGGAGTGGACACTGGTAAAAGGATTGGTGTTGGGACATTGTACACCTAAAACTCAGTCATGCATACCTTTGTAAGTCTGTAATTCATAGTGATTAATTAAAAAATTTAAATTAGAACAAAGAAAAACACCCCCTCCTGGTTATTAAGACACATCTCCTTCGTCTCTTTTCTGACGTCCATCTGGAAACCATTTGAACCATCTCTTTATAGCAATTCTTTCATAACGCTTGGTTATTAAAAATCATTTTTCCTAAACAGCTGATAATTATTCCTTGTTATTTTTATGGTTATGTTGCTACTTTATTGCAATCACTTAAGTCTTCCTGCATATTTCATTCGACCCCACTCTATATTACCTGCATAATGGTTCATCCTGTTAGGATATCTCTTGAGACTAATTTCTCAGAAACTGAGTTCCCCTTTCTTCCAGCTTTCACCTGAATAGGGGTTCCAGAATTAGGGTTCCCAAATACTACATGAGACTTACACCCAACCCTCATCTGAAATATAAATACAATTGGGATCCTGTAATTCATCGACAAGTCAATATTTAATCCAACCAGCCGATCTGCTTCATTGGGCCCCTAGGGTCTAGCCAGACAGCTCTTCCATTCGAAACATATCATCTCCTCATCTTTCAAATAATCTCATATCTCCAAGAAGTCTTGCCAGAAAACAGAGATCCTATTTTTTTTTTTACTTAAAGTCCAACAGCTACAAGTTGGGAAATGCTAAGTAGCTATCTAAATGAACAATACTGCAATTTTCTTAAGTTCCAGGATTAAGTAGTTATCTAAACTAACAATACTGCAATTTTCTTTAAATTTCTTAAATTGGGGGGAATTTTATGCAAATTTTTTTTTTCTGAAGGACATATAATCTACTTGAGTTTGAGAAATACCAGTTTTACTTAGTTCATTGGAACCACACGGGTTCAAAATAACCGTTTACTTTGGTAATGTTAAGTGGGTGGGAGACCAGGGCAGGGGGCTGGTGGGAGGGGCGTAGGGAGTGGTGGGAAGCGGTTCTGTCTGTCTGCTGAGAAATGATCTCTGATGGAGGCCTGATTCAAAAATTTCACTGCACTGAAATAAGCACGCTAATTCACTCAGAGTATATTCAAGAGGCAGTCATTCGGAGCTATGTGCTTAATAAAGAGTTATTGGAAACCCAAAAACAGTTCTTTATTTCAGCGAAGTATATTGCATTGTTAAAGTCCTTGTATATTATACTTATACACACTCTTGACAGAATATATCATTGCAATAGGTGACCTTTTCCAACTCAAACAACTCTCCAGAGCCTAGTTTCTTAAAAAAGCATTGATTACAAAGGTCATAAACTTCCACTGGGATCTTTTTTGTTAAGAAAAAAGAGAAAAAAGAGTCTTCTCTTCCAGCATCTATTTATATACATATATGCACATACTTATAGGCACATGTACTCATATATACATATATGCACATACACACACGTCACTAATATATTTCAAGCAATCACAGAAGAAATTAACTGTCTGAATTTCTCTATTTTTTCAGAAAATTGTTACCAGCAAAACAATGGTTATGCTTTATAGAGAGCTGTTTGGTGAATCTCAGAATGGAATTAAAAATAATGTATCTGAGAGCACTGGTAATCAAAACATTTATGACTCGTACTTCATACCCTCCTAGAGGGGGAATGGTATACAAATAGTAAAACAAACTTACAAGTGAATTTCCTCTTACAGCACTCTGTGACTACGGCCATGCATGTAAAAGCAGGTCCCCTCCCCGTCAGAATGGAATTGAAAAGCAGAATGTGCTCTGACTTACAACTTAACCACTTGCACCTTGGGAACTTTGACTAAACAACTTAATCATCCTGTGTCTCAGTGTTCTTGTCTTTAGAGTGGGTGTAATCTTTCCCCCAAATCAGATTAGATTACATCTATAAATCCCTGGGCAAGGTTTACTCAATGCACAGAGGTGAAGATTTTGGTCTTATTTCCCCCCCTCTCTGCTTGTCCCTGTTCCTGGCCCAGTATTTGTACCAGACTAGATTCTCAATCAATACCTGTCATCATATGAATTAAGCTTCTGCTGATTTGATATCATAGCATTAGATAAACCCTCATGATTCAGCTGCTAGGACAGTCCTATTATGTGTCTAGGTGAAATTTTCTTCCACGGATCCAAAAATATATCAACATAAAAAGATTTCAGAGACAGTGGTACTTGCTTTGCACCAGTTCAATGGCCCACCTAGGTTCAATTCCCCAGGACCATGCACTGCCAGGAGTGATCCCTGAGCACAGTGCCAGGAGTAAGTCCTGAGAACCACTGGGTGAGACCTCCAAACCAAAAAAAAAAATTATGATAATATACAGAAAAGTAGAAACCAATCTTTAGTGAATATTTAAACACATTTTCTTAACATGAATGCTATTCTCCCATGATTATGTACTTTAAAACTTCATTAGTTTTAAAGATTTTTCCTTCTCATTTCTAGTTTTTGACAGTTGAAAGTATAAATTCTGTTTATCTTGCCTCTTATTTCATTTGCCTAATTTTACTAATTCTTTAGTTTTCAAGACTGATAGCACAGCCGGTAGGGCGTTTGCCTTGCACGCAGCTGACCTGGGTTTGATTCCTCCACCCCTTTCAGAGAGCTCGACAAGCTACCAACGGTATCCCGCCGGCACGGCAGAGCCTGGCAAGGTACCTGTGGCATATTTGGCATGCCAAAAACAGTAACAACAAGTCTCACAATGGAGATATTACTGATGCCTTCTCAAGTAAATGGATGAATAACGGGACGACAGTGCTACAGTGCTTTAGTTTTCAATATTATTTGCAAATAAAATAATTCTTGTAAATATTTATATTGAGTATTTAATTTTATTGTCCAATTACATTAGTTAGAACCTTTAAAATGACATCAGACATAAATGAAAATAGTGGATATCCTTTTTTCCTAATTTAAATGGAAATGAGTTCAATGTACCTGTTACAACAAAGCACTTAACTGGTTTGTATATCTGCAGTTAGGTCTCTATAAATTTTCCTAATCATATTTAAGTGTTTCCCTTTATTTCTCTTCAGCTGATGTCTAACAGTGGCTATAGAATTTTGTCACCTTCAACTGCTTTTTGTCATAAACTGTTACATGAGGGAGTGGTAGTTTTTCTTTCAATTTGATAATGTGATGAATTACACTGAAACATGTACCTACATGTTCATTCTTTACATTCTAGAAATAGTCTTACCTGCTCCTCATATATTATTAATTTCATACATTGGTTGACTAATTTCTAATACCTTTCACTAATGTTTATCTGTAATCAAATAAAATTAGCATCTTGAGACTGGAGTGATAGTGGAGCGGTAAGGGACTTGCCTTGCACAGAGCTGACATGAGTTCAATCCCCAACACCCAGTGTTCCCCCAAGCCCTGCCAGCAGTAATCCCCAAATGCAGAGCCAAGAGTAGGCCCTAATGATTTACTGGTGGGACTAAACCCCACCAAATTAGTTTTTATAGTGTATATAAGTTTGTATAGTTTCATACATTTCATATGATCTTTATCATGTGAAGTCACCATATTAGGGCTATATTAATTTTGTATAATTGTAAAATTCTGAGCTTGAGCTTCCTATGAAGATTCAGTTGTAAGGAGGTTGATAGATACACATGGCTTAAGGACCTTAATGGGTTGCAGGTAGAGATTTAAGCATCATTATAGTTTAAGCAGTAATTAAAGTTATAAAGAATTTCTACAGGGCAAATTATATCTCAATAAAACCTGTGTTCCTGTGGCACTATCCTTCATTTTTTTTAAAAAAAAAATTAGAATGAGAGAGAGAATCAGGAAACAGAAAATGATAAGATAACCAGAACTATGTAGAGTTATGGCTTCCAAGAGTAAGAAGGAGTGTTAAGTGAGTTGGAACAATAGTACAGAGGCTAAAGTGCTTGCCTTAGACACAGCCAACACAGTTTCAATTCCCAGGACCACTTGTAGTTCCCTGAGCCCTGCTAGAAGTGATCTTTGCACTCAGAGCCCTAAACACTGCTGGGTATGACCCCAAAACAAAAACAAACACAAGAAGGAGTGATAAGCACTGAGAAAAGAAATGAAGATGCCTTATTAAGGAACTGTCCATTGGTTTATCAATTAAATACAAGGGAGAATACTTTCCATAGAGCAGTTACAAGATAGAAGACACATCTCAGGGCAACAAGAAGAAAGTGAGGTTGAGGAATTAAGAATGACAGGAGTAGCTTATTCTTTTAGAACACTATAGAGAATAAAAGAACTGGAAGATATCAATATATACCTGATACTGAAAGGAGAAAATTTCCTTTCCAAATACTAGCCTTTTCCCCCCTCTGGTCACAGTTGGTAGTGCTCACGGACTCTGTGCTTCGGGATCACACCTGGAGGACCCAGGGGACCATCTGAGGTGACAGGGATAGAATATGGGTTGACGACGTGCAAGTTAAATGCCCTATGCACCGTGCTATTGCTCTGGCTCCTGAACACTAAAGTCTTAAGTATATTCCTATGTTGAGGGGGAGAGGGAGAAGGAGGGTTTGGAGAAAAAGAGGGATAGAGGGTGCAAGGGAGGGCAAGAGAGAAAGAGAAAGAGAGAGAGAAATCTCAGATAATAAAGAAAAGGGGACACCTAACAAAATGTAGACCCAATGGGTAGTTGACGGAATAGAGTCAACGATTGGCCTTAAAATAAAGGAACATCTTATGCACAAATGTGAAACAAAATTAAAGGTAAGTGGAGGGCTGGAGAGATAGTGCAGTGGGTAGGGCACTTGCTTGCACATGGGTGACCTGGGTCGGAGCCCCAGCATCCCAGAGCACTGCCAGGAGTGATCCCTGAGCACAAAGCCAGAAGTAAGTCCTCAGAACATCAGGGCGTGGCCCCCAAAACAGAGAAAGATAAGTAAGTAGATATCACATAAATGATGCCGAGGAGAGTATGGTTAATAATATCAGTCTGATATCTTCATTTTTAATAAGGCAGCAAAGGCATCTGCTGAGAAGGCACCTACTACAAAACTGTGCATAGAGCCTTAAGGAGACATGGGAACATCTGGAAGTACTAGAGAACGTCAGGTACAGGCCTCAAGGCCAGGCGAGATAAGAAACTATTTGTGGGAGTCTCAATCACTGTATTTTTCTCTTGTATCCAACTTATGCTGTCATACTTTCAATGGGAGCAGAAAAATGGGAGTGATACACTTATGCCAAGTGGTCAACTAGAGGCTGAGTGGTAGAACAGGGAGGGTGGGAGAAGATTTGCTTGAGTTTGTGCTGGGTAGTTTGTTTGTTTGGTTTGCTTGGTTTATGCTGGGTAGAGAAGTAGTGTGATAAATTTGACCAAATCGGGGCTATCTATATTCTATCTATTATCTATATTAAGATAGAATAGAATGCTGAATGTCCGAAGCATTTTTTAAATCTAATTTGGCTTGGGTTAGTTCGGGGGCCATACCCAGAATTCCTCAGGGCTTATTCCTAGTTTTCTACTTAGGGATCACTCCTAGCCGGGCTGGTAGGACCACACGGGGAGCTGGAGATGGAACTTACCACTGAGCTATCACTCTGGCCTCTGAAACAGTTTTACAGCAAGCGAGAAGACAGGGTGTCATTGCAGAGTGTAGGATACCATGTAAGGTTCAGTGGGTGTGGAACTTGCCTTGCATTACGGCCAGCCTGGGTTTGAGCCTTCGGACCTCACATGATTCCCAGTGCCCACCAGGAATGATCCCTGAGCATAGAGCCAGGAGTAAGCCCTGAGCATGGCTGGGTGTGGCCTCAAAACCAAACAAATAAAGATACCTGAGATGAAACTTTTTTTTTTTTTATTAAGGACAAGAAGCTATTGGTGGGGGCTGGAGCGATAGCACAGCGGGTAGGGCGTTTGCCTTGCATGCGGCCGACCCGGGTTTGATTCCCAGCATCCCATGTGGTCCCCTGAGCACCGCCAGGGATAATTCCTAAGTGCAGAGCCAGGAGTAACCCCTGTGCAGAGCCAGGTGTGACCCAAAAAGAAAAAAAAAAAAAGAAGCTATTGGTGGTCTTTAGAGTAGAGACTAAAGGAATACACTGTGCACTCTGATGCTGGAACAGCAGTAAGAGAGGAGGAATCATGAGGGGTGAGGCGTATAACTGACCCATACACAGTCAGTTCTATGCTTTTTTAAAATTGCCGAAACTATGGTGAAAGAATGGTAGGGTTGAGAAAGGGTAAAAAATAGTATAACTCTACTGTATGGCTTTGTTGAAGAATGACATTGCATTGGGGAGTGGAGGTGGTAGGAGAGAGAGTGCCAGGGGTTAAGGCACTGAACCCTGGTTTGATCCCTCATACAACATGGTCCACCAAGCAACACAGGGAGTAACCCCCAAGGACAGAGCTTTAAGTAGCCCCCCCCACCTATCTCTGTGTTGTATGACCCCAACTTTCCTCCAGAAAAAAAAAAAAGAAAAGGAAAAAGTCTGACATCAGATGTTTTAACTTTGGCACAGTGATGATCCTAGGAAGCACCTTCCTTGATCCCAGGGAAGCATTGATAGTCATTAAGTCAAGACGAGGCAAAAATAACTCTTCTCAAGACGGGGCACCTCCCATCTCACAGCCACTGTGTTCTCACTGGAGTTCTCTGTCCACTGGGGTTTTCCCTGATCACTGAAACTACTTCATTTCAGCAATTTAGAAGAAATCTCCCAGACTTTTGAAGCATGGATATGCCTGGGATGAAGGATGGAAATAATCTCATTTTCAAGTATTCAAGATGCTCAGAAACACTGTTCAAGTACCAAGGAACTGAGCAGTTATCGGAAACTGGAACGTTAGGGTTCTATGAATATCTTACACGTAGGTGGGCTATGTATCACATTAGGATTAGTTTTTACAATTAGCCAATATATGTGAGTCCACTTAAAAGTCAAACTTGAGGCTGACAGAATGTAATGCAATGTAACTTGAAAAAAACACAAAATATCTAATTTAAAACATGAGCAAAAGGCCAGAGCAATAGTAGAGCGGGGAGGGCATTTGCCTTGCACGTAGCCGACCCAAGTTCAATCCCCAGCATCCCATATGATCCCCAAGTACCGCCAGAAGTAATTCCTGAGAGCAGAATCAGGAGTAACCCCTGAGCATTCTTTGGTGTGACCCAAAAAGAAAAAAAAAAGTGCAAAGTTAGACTTAAATTCCTGTGGTCTAGCTTAAAGTGACCTTAAAGTCACGGTCACTTCCTTTGCATGGGCAGACAAGAACCCAGCTCACTCCCTCATTTCATCTGAAGCCAGAGAAATAGGAGCTATAATGTCTGCTTTAGTCCATGGTAAGATACGTATTGCCCATTTTATTTGCATGAAAATATAAAAATAAGTTATTGACTATGGCCTAAAATATTCACAACCCATAGACTTGTACAAAGAAGCTGGAATTACTTTGTGCTACATAATTAGATGACAACAAGCGAAAAAGTCACCTGAAAATTAAAAAAGATACTGACTTCTGTGATCTTCCCCTTGTTTGGGAGAGTGCAATGCCAGCATGCGGCATAAAGTGAGTACAATGCTGTCCCAAACATTGCCCAAGTCCATGTATATTTTATATATAACCTCTAGACTGAAGAATGAATTCTATCACATCTACCTTTTCTGATTTCTTCAATTCAGCTACCTGAGCTCTTTTGCTTTTGCTTTGGGACCATACCTGGCAGTGCTCAGGGCTTACTCCTGGCTCTGCTTTCAGGGATCACTCCTGGAGATCAGGGGACCATATGGAGTGCCAGGATCAAACCTGGGTTAATCCACTTGCAACCCGGAACTTCCTGCTATAATCTCTCCCAGGCCTCGTCGGGTAAAATTTAAACTAGCAGAAGAAACAGCTTATCATCCAGTTTCTCAGGTAACCCAACATAAATACTATTTGTTCTGAAAACTAAACACAGTAACTGAGGGGCTGGGGAAATAACCCACAGGATTTCCGCCCATGCTTTGTGTGCAGAGATCCGGAGTTTGATAGCTGGCACTAAATGGTCACTTGATCACCCACTAAGGTAGCCCTGGTGGCTTCCAGCACTGCAGGGCCCAAGCAGCAGCCCCTGGTCAGGTCCACACAGTGGGGTTGAGTCTCATTGAGACTAAGGGCTGTGTCCCCTGGGCATTGCTTGGGATCAACCCCCCACCCCCACCCCAATCGTCAAAGCAGCCTTGGAAGAGGCAATCGCTAGCAAAACCAAGAGTGCAATGCCAGCACACTGATGATTCTGCATATGGAGCCTGAGAAACACAACAGAAACACAGGTACCCCTGGAAAACCACCCCGTATCTGGACCAGGGTCACTGGCGTCTGCATCCAGCATTCCTGTCCCTAAAGCAACACACAGCCGAGTCACTCACATCCTCGGAAAGGCATCTGGGAACAATTCCTAAGAGACATCATCTGTCCTCTCCAAAGCTTTTCCTGTATATTCCTGTATATTTCCTGTATATTTCTGTCATAGTCATCTAAATTTTCACGGCTTTTCATCTTAGAACATCATTTTGGGGGCAGAATCAAGTGTCTCCCAAGATACGACACTGAGTCGATGATCGGGAGAGAGAATGCCAGATACACACTGTTGATTTACCATAGCAGTGAACGATAGTCTTTTTTTTTTTTTCTCCTATTGCTCCAATACCTGAGTTAAGCTCCTTGAAGCTCAGCTTATTTATTGCATTACTTTTGTAACCCCTTTCCCAGAGGAACATGTAATCCGTCCACAGTTGGCATCAAATATTACAGGATGGCAGATTTGTTTTTAAAATGGTGAAATTAGATAATACATCTCATCTAAATTCATGGAATTTTCTCCCCTAATAACAGAACCATGTGATGGCTAAAAACACATGCTGTATCATTATTCACTAACAGTTTATTCATTAGAACATTCTGTACTCTCCTGAAATCTAACAGCTCTAGTCACATCTCATATTTGGTTATTTTTCTTCTCTAAAGGCCTGTTAGAGACCCAATGCTTTTAACAACCAAACTCTGTCCATAAATAAAGGTACTTGGACAATAGCTTACATTTTAAATTGAGGTAATTGTTGGCACAGCAGACTGTCAATCTCAAATATATTTATAAGCTATACACACACAAATGAAATGAACAAAGTGATTCAGATTAACCAACTCTGACTACACATTTAAGAAAATCGCTGGGTGTGCCCAGGATCTAATGCTAGCAATTTGTTATGCAAGGCAGTGTTACCGTTTTAGAAATGGTAACTGTTTAAAAATTCCAAAGCATTCTGAAAATGTTTCACTTAAATATTTCTGTAATAAAATCTTATTGAACTGTTGCTTTCATTAATTTTCTACAAACTAGAATACTAGGGACTCAAGTTCAATTTTTCCCCCGTTTAACTTTGCCTGTACTTGCAACTAAACCGTGCCTCTTTTTAAAAATAAACCCCTGGCCTTGAGTTTTGGCCCCTTAATACTAGCCTACATGGTTGACTACCCCTGGTGTAAATTTTCTTAAATTGTATTTCTGTCAGTGTATCATTTTTTTAAAGCAATGGACCCTATAATAGCAAGCACTGGTCTGTCAAGAGTGCATTTTAACAGCATGACACAAGTATTTTTCACTACAGGAGACAAACAATGATATGTATTACATGCAGTAAACACAGCCTTTGGTACATAGGGTTCTCTTCTTAGCATTTATCAGTCTAAAAATCTCCTAGTGTCCAGAGATGGAGTGTGGGGGGAAGGAACGAACCCTGCCTTCTATTACCGTTGCTAGTGGCTGTGGGATTGCATTAGAAAGCGTCTACATGCATTGCCACATTTCTCATGAAAACCTTGATTTAATATTAAATGAGCAGAGCAAGACATATTATCTCGGGCTTAGAAAGTCCTTTAATTTCAAGGAACTACCACATCTCTCTCTTACAGCTCTTTCTCCAAGCATTGGCACTTCCTTCCTTTTATCCACATCTATCACGACCTGGTAACTTTCAATCAAGTTTAAAAAGCTATTAAGAAATGAGAGCTCTCCAATCGGGTGCACGTCAACCCCTGGGTTGCTCTGAAAATTATTCACATTTCTGTTTATTTTATATCTCACTCTTTAAACGCTTCCTAATTTTAAAAATGTACAAGGGAAGAAGTATGGCTTGTAAAGATACATATTTAAATGGAAGATCTGTGCACTTAGATGTCTTCAGAAAGCTAGGAATGTAATCCAACTGTTTAGAGAATATGAACAAAGTATCACTAACAAACAAACAAAAAAGAAGTATTCCCTTTCAATCATCCTTGCCACCTGAAGGGAGAAGATACAAAATCAAGATTACAGAGAAAAAATTACTCCAGATAGGGGCTGGAGTGATAGCACAGCGGTAGGGCGTTTGCCTTGCACGCAGCCGACCCAGGTTCGAATCCCAGCATCCCATAAGGTCCCCTGAGCACCGCCAGGGGTAATTCCTAAGTGCATGAGCCAGCAGTGACCCCTATGCATTGCCGGGTGTGACCCCAAAAGCAAAAAAAAATTACTCCAGATAAATTTGTATATATAATTCTACCCTATGAGATATTAAATATTATGCTTTCCAAAACCATAAAACTTTCATAGACTAAAACATGGAGAATGTGGGCATATAAGATTTTCAGAAAATCATGCCCTCAGTTACAAAGAATAGAGCATTTCTAACACGTGCATGAAAGAGTCAAATTCTTCTTAATTTATATAAACTCAACTCTAATGTGAATATAACTACCTAGTCCAGACTCCAATCATCTCTACTGTGAAATATTTTTCCCTGTCTTCAAATATATATTGGACTTGTTTATTCACCTGGAAGGACATACTCTAGTACTAATAGCTTTGCATATTCTTGAATATCAATTATTATCATTATTATTTTTTTTTTGCTTTTTGGGTCACACCTGGTGACGCACAAGGTTACTCCTGGCTCATGCACTCAGGAATCACCCCTGGCGGTGCTCAGGAGACCATATGGGATGCTGGGAATTGAACCTGGGTCAGCCGCATGCAAGGCAAACACCCTACCCGCTGTGCTATAGCTCCAGCTTTGGGTATCAGTTACTCCTAACACTCATCTTGATCTTTTTCATCAGCGGTTCATATTTAATCTTGCAAGCATCTCGTCTCCATCACACATGTCATTCCTCTTTCCTAACAGACATTCACGTTTCAGTCCCAGCCAGGGTGCTCAGCTCTTCACTTCCAGTATCTCCCTGGTGCCCTCAACAAATCTGCCAATGGGTCTATACTCTTATTTACAGGCAAACTGAGGCTTGGGTTGAAAAACTAATCTAGAGACACGTAGCTGGAATGTAGAAGAATGGGGTAGACCTCGAATGTGGACTTTCTATGATGAACTCTAAAATCTAGGAATCGGGCAGGAGAGAGAACAGAAGTTAAGTAAGGTATTTGCCTGCATGCAAGGTAGGTTCACTGCCTGTCTGTAACCGAGGTTCATCCCAGACACCATAGATGGTCCCCAACACTGCTAGGCGTATTCTCTGGGCACAGAGTGAGGAGAAAGTCCTGAGCACTGAGGGATAAGGCCCCCAGACCAATTAAAAAATTTAAAAGTTTTAAAACTAGGAGACAGAGATGACCTCACCTCAGATGGAAAATATTCAGGAAATTAGTGAGAATTTACAAAACTTTTTTTTTCCTAAAGAGGTATTTGCAGAAGGCAAAAACAACAGATGAACACTTCACTAATTTTCCATTAGTCAAATTGGTTGGGAAGGGGGGGGGGAATACCTTATGTTGTAGAATAATGAGAAACACAAAGTCAAAAGAAATTTAAAACTTGTATGTGGGATTGGAGAGAAATAGTGTGTGGGGTGCTTGCTTAGCATGTGACCCATCTAGATTTGATCCCCACCATCACATAAGGTCCTCTGTGGACCATAAGGAGTGATCCCTGAGCACAGAGCCAGGAGTTAAGTCCTGAGTATAACTGGGTATGGCCCAATCCTCACCAAACACAGTACATGTTAAAAATAAGAGGATTTGTGCCTGCTGTGGGGAAAAAAATGTGGTAAAATTGAAAGGCATTTTTCACAAGGCAGGTAAATCCTCAAAAACTAGAAAATATTTTTAAATTAAAAAAATATCATTTTTTCTTAAGTCACTGAAGAAATCCAGTTAACAGAAGTCATTCAACATGTTTACTCAACTAAGCACTGATCTTCACTCCAAGGATAATGGTTAGTAACTACTACCATTGAACAAGATTATTAAAAGGACAGGAAACCAGAGTAACCTCTAGAGGTTGTTCCTTAAAATGAACGGAGGATGTTGGAGCCAGAGAGTACAGTGGATAGGGCACTTGTTTGGCACGCAGCTGACCTGGGTTAGGTTTCTGGCACTGCATATGGACCTTTGAGCTCACCCATAGTGACTCCCGAGCCCAGAGCCACAAGTAAGCTCTGAGCACTGCGGGGTCTGGTCACAGAACAAAGCAAAACCACAAAGTAAGGTTTGGGGCACTTTAGTGATGGAGGCGGTACAGCAGTAACTTTGTTCATCGAGACCATGAAAAGTAACACTATTGGAACCATGTCACCTTAACTACAATAACAATTTAATATAAAGAAATTAAACTCAAATCAATCCATTGGGGAAGGTCAGAACAAAAAGTGATTGGGAGAAAAAAGCCTTTGACTTTTCCAGGCGTGATGGAAATCCTAACAAATATCCTAACAAAAATGAAAGGACTTCTAGAAATTAGAACAGAATAAAAGCATCCAGATGTGCAAAGGGACAGTCTGAATGAGGACTTGTAAAGACATCTGTCATCCTCTAGCTTTCTTAAAAGTGTGCTTTGGATTTTTGTTGCATGAACTATAGATGACCACCGTTTCAAACTTACTCTGTCATCCTGTGCCTCTTTGTAAGATTAAAAGCATTTACATAGCTTCTCAGTCAGTTGTTCTACATGATGCATTCCAACAAGAACATATACACAATGCATACATATCACATGATATATAATACGGAGTCAAGTGCTTGGATTTGTATTTCGAGCTTAACTTTAAGTTTAAAAAATAATATAGTCTGTTCATGGAAGCCCATCTCTCACAGACGAGAATCCATGCCTTAGAGTTTGAGTTTTGATGATGAATGCTTAGCTTTTCTTCATGTGAAACTAAGATTAGTGAGCTCGGGTTAGGTGAAGGGTGAGAAATGTAAGTGTAAACATAATACTTATGTAACATTTACCTCATCTTATCAAGAATGTGATTCATTATGTCTAAATAATCTGTTTTTTATTTTCTCTAAGTGCTTGATTTGGAAACATTTATAGTAATTAGAGCAAAAATGTTATTGTAAATGTTTTGTGCTAGAAATAATTTAACTAAATGATATTCAGGTTGTTTTTAATATAATGAGAGACAAAAAGAAATCTCAAAACAACAACCTTCAGACCTAGAATAACTGGTTTCCACTGCAAGAGAAAAAAGTAGGGGGGCAACATATTAACTCAAAAGCCTGTAGTGCAGGCCATGTTGACAGGACCCCCAGTTTCTACTCTTGGGAGAGGGGCCCCGTATTATACCAGTAGTCCTGAGCACCAGTGGATTCATTCACCACCCCAATCCCCTTAATAAAGAAATTCGAAAGCCTTTGAGAGATCTCTCTCGTTGCATGTTTTATTATGAAAGTGTTAAAATCAATGACATATAGAAAGCAAAGAGGGTTCTGTGTAAGTCGGCCGGGAAGATCAGTAGATGTACGTAAAGATGCTGAGATTGAGCCACTAGTATCAACAAACCTCCTTGCAGTCTATTTTGAGATCCAACATTTCACAAATACGACTTTATCTCACAGGGTTGTCACTAAGGTCAAACAAAAAGACATCCCCCAAAGCTACCCATAAATCACGAATGAAAAATAATCCCACTCAATTGAGCAGCGCCTCCTCTGGTCCCAAATGGCATTCATCCCGTAACAGACTAGCTTAACAGCCTTCCCGACAGCTCTCGGTGGAAGTGCTCTTTCTTCTGACGGGGACAATTGAAAAGTTCCGGGGCGTGCAGGTAGTAGAACAGGGGATCCCAGACACCCAAATAGTGGCTGCCTCTAATCCTCGCCTGTTCTGCTTTCCCTCACTTATGCCACATTAGCATCCTTGAGGCTCTGCAAACACTTCGGGAAAGTTGTTATGATGAAACCTTTGCAGTGACTTTTTCTTGCCCAGAGTGTCCTTACAGTATATCCACATGCCTACAGACACCCTCAGTTAGCCTGTTTCACTGTCCACATCCCTCTACCTCCTCTCCCACCTTCGGGCTTCCCCTCTTTTCTCCCCACTTCCTCTCCACCCCACCGTCTCTCTCTATCTCACACACATACACTTGCAAATTCTGCAAAGTCTACAGTCTACAGTGCTCTGTGTTTCTTACAGGGTTTGTCAGCAACTAATTGATGCTTTTGTGGTTAATTATCTGCTTCTGCTAAATAAAATATTTAGGAGAAATGCTTAGTACACAAGGTACAGAACTGTTTCTGTATTTTATTTAGTGCTGGACTGGAGCGACAGCACAGCAGGTAGGGCAAATGCCTTGCACGTGGCCGACCCAGGTTCGATTCCTCCGTCCCTCTCGAAGAACCCAGCAAGCTACCAAGAGTATCTCACCTGCACGGCAGAGCCTGGCAAGCTCCCTGTGGTGTATTTAATATGCCAAAAACAGTAACAACAAATCTCACAATGGAGATGTTACTGGTGCCTGATCAAGCAAATCAATGAACAACGGGACGACAGTGCTGTACCTAGAGAATATAGGATAGTGCTATTTGTTAAATGGGAAAATGGGCCCAATGGTTGCACTTTGCAAGGGGTCTACAATATACCACTGTTGATCGTTTCTCAGCGTCTGTGATGATAGACTAAGCAATACAAGTATCATGAATGTTACAAAGATAACTATCACAGACCCTGCAAAACATAAGCAAAGCTCAGTGTTTATAATAGAAATATAATAGAACTAGCTCATGAATAAATTGCTAAAACCTCTCTAACCTTTCCCGATGATAGCTCTTCTCATTTTTTATTTTAATTCTCTGGGGCACAGACTAAAACCATTTATTTTTTTAAAAAACTTAGTTATTTAGTAACAATGATAACTATACCAGTTGCTGTAATTTTTAATAATTTGCTTTTTGGTTTTTCCTAAATTCCCTACTGCTGGCTTAATTCTTTAGATGGCAAAATATTGATAATTTTGTTTATATATTATATAAAATCTATTAGAAATACAATATTACATATTCATTATTAATAGGAATAACATTAGTACTCAAATATTTGTTGTGACTGAATGGTTTCATTTTTCAATTTCTAAAAAGATGGCAAAGCATATAATCTAATTTTAACCTTCAATATTACCCTCTTGGCAAGGATGTGCTGTAAAAAGGAGAGATTCTTATAGCTCAGAACCTCTCTAAATGTATTTTATCCTAATAGGGCCATAGCAAATAGTTTGTAAGTTTTAAGACAATTTAATAACATATTTTTTATACTCCCAAAGCATAAATGATCCCTCAGTGGATAATCACAGATAATTGTAAGCCATCTTAAAATTATGTTCACGGTATAGTTTAACTTCTCACCTGTAAAATAAAAATGAACCTGCCCACTGGATGGAGTATTGTTGTTCCTATTTGCCTTCCTTATTCCCAACCACGTAAGCAAAAGCGAGGCAGTGATCATTCACCTAACCCATTCTAACATGCAGTCACAGATTAGGGTATATTTTAATTAAATGCTTGATGCAAACAAACATCAAGCTCAATGCTCTAAAGTATATTAAAGTGGAAGCATCTTGAACTTGATCGTGTGTGTACACGCACGTGCATGTAAGGTGAGCAAGTCTATCAAAAGACCATATAAGACCGTCACACTATCCTCCCGTTGTTTGTCAATTTGCTCGAGGAGGCACCAGTAATATCTCCACTGTGAGACTTGTTGTTACTGTTTTTGGCATATCGAATACACCACGGGGAGCTTGCCAGGCTCTGCTGTGCAGGCGGGATACTCTCAGTAGCTTGCCGGGTTCCCCGAGAGGGATGAAGGAATAGAACCCAGGTCCGCCGCGTATAAGGCAAATGCCCTACCATCTGTGTTATCGATCCAGCCAATGGAAAGCATATACTAGAAATGACCAAAAGGACTTATATTTTTGCATAAAAGAGTGTTCACTTGGAGCCAGTGAAATGGCACATAGAACTGTAGGATGCACGGTGTAGAATATAAATGTCCCCAATCCAATATCCCAGCAATATCCCGTGGGCTGCTAGCACTTTCAGGGGGACATTACTCTAAAAAAAATCTGAATTTTGTGGGGGGAGTTGGGGGTCCCCAAACCATGCTCAGGAGGTCCAGGGTCCTACGGCTCTCAGCTAACTGAACCATGGACTGTACCAGTGGGGAATCTCTGGGCCACCTCAGCAGTGCTGGGGTCTCCAGTGCCACTCCCGGTGGGACACGGGGACTCCAGGGCTGCACCTGGCAATGCTCAGGGAATCAAGTAGTGCTGGGAACCGAGCATGCGCAGATTGTGCTGTACCGTCTACCTACCCCCACATTTTAATTTTTTTAAAGAAAACAATCTCAAGGATAATAAGCAATTAGAATTGCAACCAGAAACAAAAGCCCTGGTGTGATTTTTAAAGTAGAAAATGATAAACTAATCATGCCCCCAAATATGCTTTTCCTGCTAAAGTTGCTTAAAGTTACTTAAGATGCTACAGCATAAACAATATGAGAATTTATTTTTCTCGATAGTATTCAGATACTATTAATTTTACAAAGTTATTTGCCCCTTTCCTAAGTTTTATCATATCGAATATTTATACTTACTGAAGCAGAATTTCCTTTTTTTAATAGGATGGGTTTAATCTATACTAGTAATAACAGTCTTACTTAAATACGGTTTTGGTATACTCCTCAGCAAATAATATTTTAATTCCTAAGGGTCCTTTATTTTCCAAATGGTCCAATTGGAGAGCTTTTAATATTAAATTGAATCACAATACATACTTGTTGGAGTATAAGTAAAACAAGCAGCTCCATGTTAATTTTCCAATGTTAAAACAAGCACCAGATTATTCCATGATAACTATTTATCTCCTATTATTTTATTCTAAACTAGTAAAGTCCAGAACTAGAAACGTTTGAATTCCCCCCCTCCACACCCCAAAAAAAGCAAAAACAAATACTATGGAATCATTTTCCCTAGTTGGCCATACCACTGGAAGTTGACCCAGCCTGTCAAGTACAGCCTAGGAAGGAGCCCATGACCTACAGAAATAATAATAATAATAATAATAATAATAATAATAATAAGCCCAGACAAGTAACCAGCTATGATAGGAGAAAATATCAGAAAAAAAAAAAGATTTAGAATCTTTACATTAATCCAGGAGAGTTTTTGATAGGGAACAGGCTATTAATTTTTTGTTTGTTTTTCTTTTGATGCTACACCTGGCATCAAAGGCTTATTTGACTCTGCACTAGTATCACTCCTGGTGGGCTTGGGGGACACAGAGGGTGTTGGGGCTTGAACCTGGGTTAGTCCTGTGCAGGGTCAGCCACATGCAAGGCCTTACCTGCTGTACCCTTTTGTATTTCTCTGGTCTTGCTATAAAAATCATTTTGATATACAGGGGAATAAAACCAAAATGACACAGGTGCGTAATGTGAATAGATTGTAGGCACAGTAATTATATGTGATAAATTAGTTAAAAATTATGCTCATATCTTCCCAGGTTTTACAGAAAAATTGTCCATTATTATAATAAGGGACACCTGCCCTGTGCCCCCTTAACTTCCCCCCCCCCCAAATACCACTAAACAAAATAAATTTCTTTAAAGTTGCCAACAAAGGAACCAGGGAGCTTCCTGCAAGAGCTGGAGTCAATGCTTTGCGTGCAGGAGCACTGGGTTTGATACAAGAATATTGCCCATTTTCCACTCTTCTCCTAAAGCAACCCTAACACCGACCCCACCCCCCCACACGGAAACCTTACAAATGAAATTCTGAATACCATATATCTTGCTTCACAATGTATAAACTTCCTTCAAATTAAATTTCTTATAAATATCTTGAAAAAATGAACTGCATATTGGCTAATCATGAAAACAAATATGAGAGTAGGCACAGAAACAGAACAGTAACAAATTCTCTCAAAGCTGAGGCAAACTGAATTGGAGATAAACAAGGTTAGGGAAGAAAAGTAGATAGTCTATAATATTAGGAATTTGGCTCTCAAACTATGGTGATCTGGTTAAAGTTCATTATGACTAAAGGAAACATTTTCCCAATATTACGTAGACTCTATTCTCTGTATGCAGAGCCTACAAATACACATTGCTCTTCAAATGTTGAACAGGGGGAAATTCCTTGTATTAGTAAAAGCAACTGCTTAATTTTTTTTGTCATCTGATTAAAAAAGAAAAATAGGGGCAGATAGGACATTTGCCTTGCACGTGGCCGACATGGGTTTGGTTCTCAGCATCCCATATGGTCCCCCAAGCACCGCCAGGAGTAATTCCTGAGTGCAAAGCCTGAAGTAACCCCTATGCATCACCGGGTGTGACTCAAAAAGCAAAAAAAGAAAAAATATATTGATGAAACATAACTAACAAAAATTCATAAAAATTTCTGGTCACTTGAATAGAATATTGCTATTTTTAAAATTCCTTTCTTTCAAAATCTTGTCTCACATTTACAATTCATATACTTTAGCACTTATTGATAAAGACAGGAAATGCTAACTGATTTAAGATCGACTGAGGTTTCAGTTTGTAATTTTGAATAGAAAAATAGGAGCTAAAAGATGTTTTTAAGTCAAATACCAAAGTAAAATCTCCATGCCTCACATGTAATGAAGAAAAAACATAATGGTAATTTAGGTTGGTGCAATTTGTTGTTGAAGCTATATAAATTTTATGTGAGGCACAAAACTAAGCTATGCAATATATTTCTGTAGTATATATATTCATCAAAACCATTTACAAAATTACTACTTTCAGCAAATTTTTGAAAATGAGATTCCTTAATAAATTATGTTTATGCAGTCAAAACACAGCATTAAAATTTATTATTAGTCACTTAATGGAAGTTAATGGTGAGTTTATAAATGAAGTGCTGGCTTACTTTGATATACTCTAAGAGCAACCAAAAATAGAGATTCTTTCCCAGAGTTCTATGTATTTATAAAGTGCAAAATAAGCAATTTTGGCAATTCTCAAATGTAGTTCTTCCAGAAGCATTTAATCCTAAATATACTTGTAGAAACAGAATATTTTTCTGCTAAGTCAGGTATGTCTAACTTGTCTATCTTATGTGTAAAATCTATCCAACTTAAGTATTCCATGTTTTATAAAAACATTTTAAAGTTGTAAAGATTTGGAAAAAGCATGAAGCATTTCTTGATTTTTAATACTTTGGGGACCAATTTTTGGTAAAATATCTCATGTCACAGAATTAAGTATAGAAAAGTATTATAGATAGATCACCAAATAAATTCTACATGTAAATTAAATGATTTTTAGTCAAAATTATTGCAAAGGGAGTCATCATTGAGGAAATCTGGTGTGAATTCATCATTTTTCGCTAATGCTTCTTCAGAAGTATTATACAGAACAAAATTACCACTCCTGGTCTGTACTGGTTCTTGAAAAACCTAGTGTCTAAAAATGCTTTATGTAGAATTCAATAATACTTTGTTATTATAAACAGAAAAATGAACTGAAAGTTCCACTTTTTATAAGACTGTAAGAATTTTCTAGGAATGCAACAATATTTTTAACAGACACATTTTAATATGTGAAATAATTACATATTTTAATGTGTGATTCTTACATGCCCAAATTTTAACTTAGAAATTTAAATGTAACAAAAGTTAGGACTGTAACAAACTGTTAAAAAGCTCAAATAAAGCTTATAGAGAAAACCATTTCTTCGGGAGGAGTTTCCTTTAATATAAATGCTGAAGTTTACACAGAATTGAAAATAATAAAATTTTTGACTCTTTAAAGTAATAATAATGTACTGCTTTCTGGGTAAAATATATCCAAATGCTTAATATTAAAAAAATGATAATGAAAGAAAAAATGATCATTTTATTCAGGATTATAAAGTAGTGTATTGACAACATACTGTTATTTACTTAAGGCTATAATTATGTACTAATACAAGTTTAACCTGATTTAAAAATTTAGAAGTGTCATGTTTGATCTGTGTGTGCCAGGTAGATGCTCTATGTAGCATTTAATTCTAATTTCTATTTTAAAGTTATTATATTAAAGCATATAAAATTTGTAGTCAGCATAGCAGCTTCAAATCCTTTTTGTTAATTGGCAACTATGGTGGAGCATGAAGCATCCTTCTTTCCTCGTAGTTTCAATTTAAACAAATCATCCTCCTATAAAAATGGCAAATTGCATTAAATTTTGCTTAAGACATTTTCAGCTTCTCATAGAGAAAGAGCTAGTTAGAAGCAGCCTTATGTCACAAACCACAGCAAACAGCTTTGACTAGTCTCTGGTTAAAAAAAAAATCATTCATAGAGGTATTAAAACACACACACACACACACACACGTACACAAATAAACAAACAGGCCTTACTGCTTAAAATATGAGTAAAAAGTTGCAGCCTTTAAAAAAAAAACAAATATCACTCCATACCTTGAAAGCTAAGTACATATTTTTCACTGCTTCCAAGTTAAAAAGTCTTTTGTTCTTTCTCCTCATTTTGACTCCTTAACCCTTGCCATAGAACCCTCATTTTAAAACTTTGATTATGCACTAGCTATTTTATTGATATCTTCCAAACCAAACTAAGGTTGATAGTTTAGCAATGACTGGAAACTTATAAACATCATTTTTATCACTTTGATATTGTATACAGTTCTTTTTAATCAATTCAATGAAAAAATTCTATTGCTTTTAAGTTCTAATTCAAGAAACCAAGATGTTTCCCCGTGCAATTTGTCAAAAACTCAACTTTTAAAAATAAAAAGTTATATGTGTTGGATACATTTTTAACAGATATATTCTAGGCTTTGGCATATAAGTGTAGATGGGCAGATTGACTTCATAGCTTAAGTCAGAAAGCGTGTTAATAGAGGAAGTTTTGAAAAGTCAATCCTTCTGTTCCTTTATCTAATGAGTTTTTAAAGACAGAGAACAATCCCCAAACTGGTAAACTGTCTGTCATCAGATCTGTGCATTTTATAGTCTACAGAAAAATACAATGTATTATGCTAGCTCTGTTATGGAAAGTGAGTAATTTCATTGTTAAAATGTGTAACTCTGTTCATAAAATCTTTTCATTTATAAAAGAGTTAATTGTGTTTCAAAGAAGTAAAAATCTGAAAGAAACCAAATTACCACAATACGTTGTATAGCCATTTAGAAAATATCATATGATCTAAATTCATGTATGCATCATTTATAGAATGTGAAAAAGCAAGTCATCACAATCACTACTCAAAGTAACAAAAATAAAATGTCAGAACTTCAACACCTGGCATTGAAGTGTGTTTTGTTTTCTCTTTAGTTGAAGTTACTTAGGAAATCAAATACAACTGACAAAAATATTTCCCTCTTCTCTTGATCGGATTGAATTATCCAACTCACGATCATACTTATAAGCAATAGTTAGCTAGTCCAGGTAACCTGTTTTTTTAACGATATTCTTACTTATATGCCAACTAATATAGTCAGAGAAATGCAATCTGTAAGATACAATAGGTTGTATTAATGCCTTAAATAAATGACATAACCTAATGATCAAAACCTAAAACCAAACCACATTCCAATAGGATTTAAGTGATTAAAGATTGCTCACGCAAGATACTGAAAGGAAACTGCTGGATGAGAAGAGGAATGAAAAAAAATATTCAAAACTCTGGAAAATAGCCGCCAAATACTATTTGTTATCTGATCATGTTGGAATTTTTGTGTAATTGGTGAACAACAGTAGTAAAAATTTTAGCATTACCTGTCTTTTTCCCCTGGGTAATTTTGTCTATTACCAAAAATTTTGCCTGGGACACAAGGCATTCAATAAACACTTTTAAATACATATGAGAAGAAATAAATTTGTAAATAAAATTTGCTTGACAGTATTTGATATGCAGAATCCGAACAGAAATTTGCAGAGAAATAATGCTGCTGAACATTCAACACAACTTCATTGAGATACACACCTTCTACATAAACTAAAATTGACACCTGAAGCATAATCTATAACACCTTGCAATGCTCTACACACATACCAACCCCTATTTCACTTCAGCAATTATAAATTGCTCATGAATTACTAGTTACCCAAGAAGTCCTGTTAAGTATACCAAGCCCTCAGTTTAAGCAAGGGATAAACTTGCTATTAACAACTTAGTTCGAAATGTTAACAACTCTGGCTGTTAAAATAACAACCAGCCATTAATGTGGTAATGACCAATTTAAGAGGTTAGTGGACTCTGAGAAATTAATGTATTGGCAATCAGGACCAGCATTTCATATTAAATGAAGTATGATTTTTCAAATAAGGCAGTACACATTAAAGGCATGAAGTTATCAGAAAGTAAATAAACATATCACAAATAAAGCAACATTCAGATCTTTTGACAGAAGATAAGTATATCTCATATAAAAACTATTTTGACAAGTTCCCTTCAGTGCAGCACTTATTTATGACTGAAATGTTAGTTGAACATATTTTTGTTACCACAAGGAAGAATAAAACCGAATAAGTCTGATTACTATCCCTGTTTGCTACTAGAAGCCAACTGTATAAATTTATATTATAAATTTATATTCAGTTTTAAAAAGTCCTAAGATTTTAAAAAGATTTCCAGAGGCTTTCTACAACTTTTTTCTTAGATGTTTTATCTTTGGTGCTTATTAGAACATCTTCTTCTTGCCTGGACTATATAAACTTCTTCTAGAATTGTTGCGACATAAACCGACGTCAGATACTGAAACTGTGAACACATGTTAAAGTTTTTTTTGAAAGTATCAAACACTGCAACAAGGACTGGAGCAATAGCTCAATATGCTGAGGCATGTTCCATAGTTGAGAGACCCGGGTTTACTTCCTAGCATGGCATATGCCCCCTCCTACCTCAAAACATGAGCAAATAGCCAGGAGTCGCTACCTCATGTAGCACCCAAACAGACAAGCTCAAACTCAATAATGAAAAGCTGTGACTCTTGGTTAATAAAGATAAGGATGTGATCCCACTCCAAGGAAAGAACAATGCTTAATGCGGAAATGAGTTTCTCCCATAGAACGAGCAGAGGAAAAAAGATGTTCCGACAGGAAAGTTCAAAAGCTGCAGAGTGGCTAGTTCGGAAGTAGTGAGTGGTCGCAAGGTCAACCTACAGTCAACCTGCAGCAAAGTATAAACACAAGCTGAGGAGTTCTCCGAGGTCTCTGCAGTAGCGTCACCTCGATGAGCTGTGCTGCCACCAAGGCAGACGTTTCAGCTCTCGGGAGCCACTTCCCCTTACTGGCACCTTGCATGTATTCTGTGCTCTTGGAACACAAAGAAGTAACAAGTGGTCATAATTAGTCATGAGGCTGTCAGCTGAGGGGAAAGAGTAGAAGTTGATAAACAATACCGGATTCACCCTCTTGGAGCTGCCATTAATCAAGTGATATATTTTTATATGTACAGATTACATTGGACTGAAAATAACTGAATTATAGACTAAGAAGCAGCAAATTATTCCCTCTCAAACACCTCCCCAAAAGTCGGAGAGGGTGAAGGAATTATTGCTGATGGATAAAATTTGTCTCATCAGGGAGAAAATTCAAAATAAATTGCTGAGTGCCAGATGAAAAAATGATTAATCATATTAAATATGAAAATCCAAAGGATGCCATCTATCACTTCTCTAATGCAATAGATCCTATTTTATGAACATAAGTAATCTGCAGTTGAAGTGAGTCAGAAAAGTTGTCCTAAAAGCCCACTCACGCTTCTTAAATGGTAGCTCATATGCTGGGTCTTCTAGACTGGAAACAAGTTTAGACGACTCCGTGGCTTCGTAAACAAGAACATCTGCATTGTCCTGAAATTGCCCCAGATGTTCCCAGTTTAGAGAGAGACTATGGTTCCCCCACAATGGGGCAGATCTTGGTTGTTTTCCCCAAAGCTGCTGGGCCACGCTGCCTAGTGATCACCCTCCCCTGGCCACCAGGAGTGCTAGGAAGAGAAGCTGACACACTCACACTTGGTCAAAGTCTACCGCACACATGCTAACAAATTTCCAGTTAAGAAACATCAAGCTCACTTGAAAAATCTGAAACCGAGAGAGGAAGAGCTTCAGGTCGTGTCCAATCTGGCTGGTCCCTAGGTTTTAACAATAGATCTAGAACGCCCCTTTCTACAAACACATCTTTGACATAAATGGGCCATTGGGATGGAGGAAGAACCGATCTTAAACAGAGCATCCAAATCAGCCCCAGCCAGCCCGAGAGAAGCCTGCGTCTAGCTGGCCATGGAGAGCCAGGCACCTGGAAACATCATGAAGGCTGCCCAGCCCACACCTACCAGGCTGGCAGGAAGCAACGGGAACAGCAGAAAAACCCACTGACAAAAGTCTTTGAAATGGAATCCAGTCATCACTGGCGTGCGAGACGCGTTCCTACCTCAGATAGTCTCTGCGACAAAGGATGAGATTAGCTTTCGTGTACAGGGTGGAGCCCACTTCTCCCAGGCGACAGTCACAGCAGGCGCACTTCAGGCAGTCTTCATGCCAGTATTTGTCCAGTGCCTTCAGGAGATACCGGTCCTTGATCTTTCGGTTGCAGCCAGCACAACCTTTCGGCTTGGTGTCTGGCTGGACTGAGAGCATTTGTATACCTGAAGGGAGACAAAAACAAAAAAGAGAGCTGGGTGCCCTGGAAAGCAGTCCAAAGACCCTCCGCCCCCCACCCAGTGCCTCAAGCCAACATGCGGTTTTCAAAACTGCCTCCTTGAGAAAGAAGGGTTGAAGTTTTTGTTTTTCTATTTGCATTCAAGTGGGCACTGTCCTGAAATCGAACTACATTTTGGAATCAAAAGGCTCGAACTTGAAGAAGTCCCTAGAAGTCAGCCTTAAAGTTACACGTGGCAAACGAACCTCAGGAATCACTGGATGCACACTAAGTTAAGTTGCAGTGAATTATTTGACAGCGGTCCCCATTTACCACACAGAAGAATTCCTTTAAAGAGAAAATGTGACACGCGCGGGCTAACCACCTTTCCAAGAAAGCCGCTTCACAAACGAGGACGGGGGCATAATCAAGGAAAATCAACAGCGAGTTTTCTTCGCTCATGTAAAAATTTCATTTACTGTGTGCTTGATGGTTTAGGGGATTACACTAATTTACAAGGCAGGAGAGGAGGTTACAGTTAAGTACACAGTGCACCAATCAGCTCAACAGTCCGATATGATGTTTGTATTCAGATACTTCCTTCTGTGCCCTTGATCTTTTAAAGTACTCTGTGTTAAAAACTTTTTTTAAAATGCACACTCACACATCTTAGTGCTTCTATTCATACCAAATTACCAACTATATACAATATTGTTTTATGTATAACTACAGTGTATGACTATGTCATTATCATTAAAAAAAGTAAATATCCTTATTTACTCTATAGGGGAAAACAAGGCAAGATATAAATATATGCCAAATTATATAGACACACATCTATAAATATATTACCTATCATGTATACTATACTAGACATGGAGGAATGTATATATTTTGGAGATGTAGCTTCATCATCAGGTGCCTACCTGGGTTCTACGAGTTTTACAACTGGTCTGGCATTTTTCCTAGTGAAAGAACATTCATCTTTGACTTTTTCTTTCCAAAGTGCTCATAAAAGTTTTTTTTTTTTAAAAAGCATAACCAACTATGCAGAACTTTATGCTGTTCAAGTAACTCATTCTAAGCACTGTAAATATGGTAGACATCAGCAATTCCAAATTCCCTCATCTGGCAGATGAGGAGCCAAACCCACAAGAGAATCAAGGTGCTATGGAAGCAAGGAGACCCCCCTGCCTAGAGGGTCTTCCTCCAAGCCGGGCGAGCCCACGGCTCTCTTATGCCTCGTCTCTGGTCTTAAAGTTTGTAACTCAGCCCCACACATCAACTGTGCATGCACTCGGCTCCTTTCCACAGGAAGCAATGCCAACCTGTAATCCGGGGCCTTTTCTGTGGGTTTCCCACCACCTCAACAGAGAAGCCTTCCCCGACTTCCCATGCATGACCTTCACCATCTCTTTGAATCCCACTGATAAGAGACAGCAAGACCCCAGACACTCAATGCTGAGAAACTTCTCTGGTTGAAAATCATACATGAACCACACCCCGCCGGGCCGGGTGGCCGAGCTCTGGAGCAGAAGGGAAACGGGTGGTGGCACGGAGCTGGATGGCTGGTGTTCCTGCCACCTCTGCACAGCCCTGAGGGCTGCGGTTTGAGCAGCCGGCCTGTGCCATGCAAAAGCAGGTGGGCTTCTGCCAGCCGGCCGTCTGTTCCTTTGAAGGAGCCGAGGGGCTAGTGTAGATTAAGCAAAACCCTTGATGGCTCTGTGAAGGCTCAGTCTTGAGAACTTCTAACAAATGAAGTTTCTTTGATCAGAACTTAGTTACCCTCTTGTAGCCAAGTTCCACAAGCTATGAAGTCCATTAATTACGGAGCAAAACATACCCCAGTGCTTGCTAACCACATACCTAGGAGGAAGGGTCGTCTGGCTTTGCTAAATGACATTTTGGGCTGTGTTACTGAAACCATTCAGAAACATATCAATACTGGCTATTCTAATTATTCACCTTCTGAGGCTATTATTCTCCTTTCACACCCTAAGACTGAAAAAAAAATTTTTTTTAATCCTTCTTAATTGTAGTTAAGCTGCATTTTCCTTAGTTGTGTTGATCTCTCTCATCTAGCCTAGAAGGTCAGCTCATTTTTTCCCCCTTTTGTCTTTTTTTTTTCTAAATGCTTTACAACGGAGGGAGGGAATACCAACATTTGGCACAAGTTACACCACCCCGCTTGTCTTCACAAAATGTTTTTGTTGTGTTGACATTTTAATTTAGCACTCAGAGGCCAATTAATATTTGAAACTCTTACATTCTGTTTGGCCTTGGGCAGAAAAGGAGTTTGAAAATTTACACTCCATCCTGGTACTGTCTCTTGGTCCTCCATCAGCACATTTTTTCTGGAAGAGGAACTCTTTTCGAATCCCCGCAAGTTAACAGTTATAGAAAGACAACTATCTCCTAGCCACCGTATCACCATGTGCCTGAAAGGCAGAAAACGGTCCACAGTCGCCCCTCACCATCCGGCAGAGCACGTCTGGGTAGAGTTACATGATCAGAGCGGAGGAACATTTCACAAGTTACTCAGAGCACATCAGCACTCATAACTAGTTTTAGATTGGCATGTAAATTGTTCTGAGGGAAATTCTTATTGCCTCTGAGACCCTGCCATTCTGAGTTATTTGACAGTTTAAGGGAAATCATAATTAAAAAAAAGACATAAATAATAGCCTGTGCAGTGTGCTGTGCAGAAATAAGTAGAACCGTTTCATTTAAACTCTGGTGAGCTTTTAATTGCCTGGATTGCATTGTGCGGCGGCCTAACGGTTGATTGCTTCCATTATGTCCCTTGTTCTGTGCCATTCATCCGCGCAGTCTCAGCTTTAGTAGTTAACACAACAAAGTAACCACAACTCCACAACACACAAGGGCTTAAAAAAATAATCATAATAAAAGATTTGCAGCACTTACACACAGTCTTTTATATTTTTGGACCAACTACGCACTGTGAATGGAAACCACTTTGTCCCTGTCGGAAGATTCACAGAGAACAATTTGGGAGAAGAACAGGAAGGGGGAATCCATAAAGGGGGTTGGCAGAGACGAGGTGTCTCAGGAAGATGCTAAAATGGGAATGCAGGTTCTGCAGCTGGGAGCAGTGACACAGATTAAAAGAATTTGGCCAACACAGCCCTTCCATTGCCAAGAGGTACCAAACAAAAGATTTTTTTTTTCTCCTCCAGCCCATCTTCATCCTCTTCCCCTGCCCCCAGCCCAGACTGGAAAACGGGATTGGGCCTAAAAGCTTGTTTCTCTCTTTTGACTGGCCCAGAGCACCCCTACAGGCTGAAGCCCCCCTAAGGGACAACAATGCAAATAGATGTCCCCAGATCTCAGGCGCTGGGGCTGCTTAACTCTGTTCTGCCCCTTCAACTCCCAACCCCCTCCCCATCCTTCCACCCACCCTCCCCTTTTTGAGCAATGGAGCTGGGAACCAATTTGATTCCCTTTTTCTCCAATGCAGCTGCAAGGCTCAGAGATACTGACATTTTTCCACTCTTATCAGTTTAATTACAGTTACCATGGCAGCAAAGTGCTAGTGCTTGGCAAAGGCCAACAAGAGATTTGCAAGACTGAGTTCAATTTTGATGCAGCTCACATGCAAAATAAAAAAAAAAAATAAGAAACATACATACACTCTAACAAAGAATCCCTTGCCGAGTTTATGCTCCAGCCTTTTGTGGTTGTGTCTTTGCAGCCACACGGGGATGGCTGGCAAAGAATGGAGCCGTATTTGTGGCACCCAGCAAGATTAATTGGTTTAAACAGCCGTCTTTCAAAGCAGTCCTCACAATAATATTTCGAATCTTTCCCAACGACACAAAAGCGGCGGAAGAGGAGGAAGGCTTCGGCGCAGCCCAGAGAGCCAAGCGCTGGCAAGTGCATCTAGGAGAGATTGTAACCTTACCAAAACTTTTCTCCTTTTTCTGCATGAGTTGACTTAGGCGTGCCTGAGTTGCAGCAGCTTCGCATGAGCCCCAAGCCCCAAGGTAGCCGTGGAAGGGAGAGTCTCCCGGCTTTTTTTTTTTCTTTCTTTTTTTTTTTTTTATGAGCTCAAGCGTGGACCCGGCGCTGGTGCGCAGCCTGCACCGCTGAGGACTATTGTGAAGCCACTTTGGGAGCAGGTCGGAGCGGCGGCAGGGGGTGGGGGAAGGGACGCGGGCGGCCAGACGAGACAGGGCGCGCGCGCGCACACACACACAGGCACGCGCACACAGACACACACACATACACAGAGACACACACACAGACACACACGCGCGCGCACGCACACACACACACGCATGCACGCACTAACACACACACACACTCACGCACACACATACACACACACACAGGCAGTGTGGCAGTGTGCAAAATGACGGCGAATGACAAAGCCACATGCTTCCCTACCTCTGCCCGTAATCCGAAAATCCCAGCGGCCCCTTTTAGCTTCGCGGTAACAAATGGATTTGATTAAACTGTCACATGCAGCGTTAGCATAGCATATCGTGTTCAATATGAAAAAGATCATAAATCTGACTTGGATTTCATAACAGCAATCTGGGGAACCTCCGGGAAAAAATGTGCTGAATCGGGCTGAAGCTCAGCCTAGGAGGTGCCCGGGCTCCGTCTTCCACGGAGCCCCCTCGCTCCGGGCCACTTCTCCCCGCAGCTCTGCGCCCCCACGGCACCCTCGCCCCCCTTCCCACCCTAACAGTCACTTTTCCCTCTGGAGGGAGGGAGGGGGGAGATCGGGGACGGCAATTTGTCAGGATGGCACCATGGGAAGGGGCAGAAGTGTCAGCGAGAAGCGAAAGGTGAGGGGGGGAGTCCTTTCAACTCCGGGGGAGGGGGGCACACATTTCTGCAAGTAAGGCAGGTGGCCGGCCGGGAGTCCGCCCAGGGCTGCGACCCCCCTTCCTTCCCCGCGCCCCAGCGCCCAACTCTGCCCAGCTCCTCTGCCACCCCATCACCGGCCCCCAGGAGTCGCGGGGCAGCCGCGATGCTGCAGCGCCGGGTGTTACTTTGCCTCTCTCCGAGAGTCGGACTTGAGATGTCCCGGCTGCCCGGCCCATCGTCGTTGAGTTCGGGTGTCCTGGAGATCCCCCTCCCGCAGACCGACCCTGGCGGGGCAGGCGAAAGTTGTGGGGCGCTGGGAGGGGGCGGCGGAGCATCACCCCGGGACGCGCGCCCTGCCCGAGCCGCGCCGCGCTTACCTTCTCCAGGAAGCGATGCAGGGGGAGGCCGTTCAGCAAGCGCCGGGGCTGCTCGGTTGCGCTTCTCCTTGGGAAAGGTCAAAAAGAAGCATTGTTTGAAAAAAAAAAAAAAAAGAAAAAAAGAAAAAGGGGGGAGGGAGGGATCCTCGCTCTCTCGCTCTCTTATTATTATTATTATTATTTTAAGTTTAAAATAACGAGGTCCTCCAGGATCCGCCAAGTGACGGTGTTGACCGCATCAGAGCCACAGGTGTCCTCCTTTTTTTTTTTTTTTTTTTTTAAGGCAGCTGCAGTCCGAGCCCGGCTCTGTCTCGCTCTCTCTCTCTTTCTCCCCCGTCCAAGGCTCCAGACAACTTACCCGGGCCCGGTGCGGCGCGCGAGGAGCCGAGCTGGAGGCAGCCCCGGGCTCTCAGCTGCAGAACGCGCCGCTCTCGCGGCCAGGCATGATGGTCCAGCCGCGGGAGCGGTCACTGCGCGATCCCGGGGGCCGCCGGAGCCCGGGCAGCCAGCGCGGGGCCGGCCCGCAGAGCAGCAGTTCCCTCCCCGCTGATCGCAGACTGCCGCCCTCCCCTCGGCTCCCCTTCCCCGCCCGCCCTCTCCCGCCGGCGGCCTCGCTCTGCTCCTCCGCGCGGCTCTGCGGCTCCGCGCGTCCGGCAGCCCCGGCAAAGTGCAGGAGCCGCCGCGAGACAGCTCTGGCTTTGTTGCTAATTTCCCAGGGTGAAAATTTACAAGGCTGCCAGGGCTGTCTGCGC